>NC_053422.1:16411000-16656000 GCF_016859285.1 Xiphias gladius
TCTAGAGAGTCTTTCAGTCTGTGTACAACAGGTCAGATACACATGCAAAAATGTGAAATTTTTCTACAGTCAAGTATACAGTTCAACATAAAAGGAACAATAAAGATTCCAATAATAAATGAATAATGAATTAATATTTACTCGGGTTTAAATGGAGCCATTTTCTTTACAAAAAATCTTTTGGAAATTGACAGTTGCTTGTCACCTAAGGAAACTAACTAAACTGAAATAACTGTCTCAGATGATTAGCCTCATTTTCCCTATACCTACAATCAAATTACAGGAAATTTCCCAGAAATTACGGATCATTTTTTGTATGTTGTGTTTTTCTGAGGAGGCTCAGCCTCCTATCTCTCCCTGAAATTTGAACAGTGGACATTAAAGTCTAATTTCTATGGTTTTTGTCTTCCCACCACTTCTCAGTTCTGCATCGATGCCATGGCAGCACCCCTCTGCGGCTGCCCCAGAATCACTATGTGGAGGACGAGGTCATCAACAGCTCAACAGTCCTCTCCAACTCTCGACACTGCTCTGACAGCAGGTAACTTCCACCTTTTGAATTGAGGTCAAACCTCAGAGACTATCCTCATGCCCATCCTTTCTTGTTCCTTTACCCCTTCTGTGAACCTGTGCTCTCCTCGTGGCACACTTGCTGCCACACAGCTGGTTGCATCATCCAGCAGCATCTGGTGTGTTTATGAACAGGGTTAGTTGAGGGAACAGAATCAAAGCCATCTGCCTTAAACAGTATTTCAATGATGCCTTAATACAACAGACTGGAGATATAAACAGACATGTCATTGTTAGATTGAGTTCGTGCTGTTTTTCTCTCAGCTCTCAGAAAGAACAGGATGGAGAGAGGAGGAAGAAACAGAGGACCTATCAGTTTGCCTACGCTGAGCTTCCACATTACACAGTTCTGGATGCTGTGGGTTGGGTATGTCTGTTGTTGTTACATTTTCAAATGTAGATACATAAACCAAAGACCTAACATATTTACTAGTATGGCCAGTATCACATTTTGTGGATGGCATCAGTTCATCACAGTTTAATGTAAGAAAGATTTTGGGAGGCTACTCTCTTGTAACAGTCTGGACTGATTAGATGAATTATGCATGATGGACTGCCTTAGTATTAGTATTAAATGGTTTTAGAGTAAATTTTGATTGCGAAAACCAACTTCAAACCTAATGATAAAAACAACAGCCAATGAAACTCCCATTCAGCACCTTTAAACTTCTTCTCATTTTCCCTGTAGCCATTTAATACTCCAAGCTTTGTGTGTATTAAACACAAGCATATGTACTTTACTCACAGAACTAAATATGTTTTCGGTATTCTCAGGAATCACATTATTTGCCATTATTTAACAAGGAAGAATAAAATGCAACCATGGAACAAATATCAGTCAGGCATTGTCACATTTGGCTTGTGCCAAAATATGAGCTAATACAGTCTTCAAATATGTTTTATTGGAAAAAATGTTATACAATATCTTGTTTACAAGAGCATAGGTAACATAAAGAAAATCATTACCTGTAATCACCCCTCCACCCCACCCCTCTGAAGATGTACACACTCTCTCACATTACCCAAAGCCAGCAAGTGAAGTAAATAAGAATCCTTTTCTCCAAGGTGGTCACTAATGTTGGAATAAGAGACTGTGAGTAAGAGGATCTTGTTAAACTGTAAAAGTTTACCCCAAACTCTTTATGTCAGGGTTGGGTCCGACTCACAACATGATAATATTCACAGTGTCATACATACACTAATTTCCCACACATATTTACATCTGAAACTAGCGGATTCATTCATTTGGCACCACTCAGTGGTCTCACTTGCTAACTGCTTTTTGAAAGCACTTGTACAGTTCGGGTCTTTGTAGCCAAACTGTACAACGGTTTGCAAAAAACAAATAATCTGCACATCGTCATTCCAACCAAATAACTACAGTGGAAATGCATTGTGGGATTTCCTTTGTAACCTGATTTTTCTGCATAACCTGTTTTTGTGTGCATGTAAACACTCAAACTGATGACTGTATGTTGGTACTTGTAGTACCAATGCACATCCTTATTGCCACAACCGGACAGTAACACTGATGTTTCTCCATAGGGTGCAGCAGCAGTTCTGTTTATGCAGATCTGCAGGAGGATCCACTCTCAGTTCTCTTCAAGCACAGAGCCCAGTCCGACCCCTGGAGCCCTGAGAGCCCCCTCCTCGCTGCACAAGTGTGGCTACCGCATCCTGCTTGAGATCTGTGAGTCCTTGTGGTGTCACTGTTATTAAGCAATGAACCCACCTTTTTCATATCAACTTATGAAATACGTTGTCACAATAGTTTTACAAAACAGACATTTGACATTCTCACCCAAACCCCTTTTCTTTTTAATCCTGTGATCCAAATCCTGACTCTGTTTTGTCGCTTCTCTCTGGGTCGTACAGTAAGCAGGCGGGATGTCCTGCCCAGAGGAAGGAGTGTGTTATGCCTACAGGGGGTGCCAGAGAGACAGAACCAAGAGCAGACTGCAGCTCAGAGCAGCAGCAGCAGCAGCAGCAGCAGCAACAGCAGGAGCAGCACCACAGGTGACACCAGTCTTCACAGCAGCAGTGAGCATCTGACTGCTGACAGCTTCATCTCTGACCACCAGAGGGCACTCCTGAACCAGGATTCACCCATACCCGGTTTGTTCTGTGCTCTGTGCTAAGCATAGTTGAAAGATTGTTTAAAAGTAGTATTTTTCTAAAACTTTTGTTAACCTAGTATTTGGGAGCAGGAAAATAATACATTTCTCTTTCCAGACTCAGAAGAACCATTTCTGTCAGCATCCTGTCCTCTGCAGAATGACACCAACCAGGACAGCACAGAGACAAAAGATGCTGATGACAAGGTGAGAGTCTGCTTCCTTTAGTAAGTGTGAAGTTTATTTTAAAGAAAGCAGCATTTTTTGTTTATTCATGCAAAGGATTGACTTACTTTTCATCTAATCTTTATTGTTTTTTTACTCTTCTGTGTTTCCAGGACATGTTGTCTGACAAGGAGAGGCTGGCAGGAGCAACGATGAACCTCAGACATGTGGGAAAGAGCAGCGTCCCTGTTATCCTCAACATCATCGGTAAGGATTAGTTAAACAAACCAAATATCCTATGTTCTCAGTTGTTACTCTGCAGTTTTTTTTTTCAGGATGTATTTTTGTTCATTTTTTTCTGTCCTTTGCTATTTTCGTCATCTCTCTGTTTATGGCAGGTCTAGAAAATGCCAAAAATGAGAACTACGAGGAAGCTTTTACCTGTTTTCTAGCTGCAGCTGAGCAGGGCTACAACAAAACCCAGTTTAATGTGGGTGTGTGCTATGAGGAAGGCAGAGGAGTCAGCAAGGATAAAGAGAAGGTGAGAATCCACACAGTACATCTTATTTTCTTGCGAGCTTCATCACTCTGAAAGTCATACATACTCTTCTCCTATATTGGAAATCAGTCTTGGGATGATGTTTTCTTTTCCAGGCTCTGTATTACTACTGGCAGGCAGCTGTCGGTGGTCACACACAGGCTCAGTACCGCTGTGCAAAGCTGCTCCTGACCAGTAGGGCGCGTCAGAGTTCAGAGGAGCTGAACACAGCCATCGACCTGCTGAAGCAGGCTGCTGCAGCTGGACTCACCAAGGTAGAAGTCATAACAAAGTTTTCTTTCTTAATTCTATTAGATAATACCCTTTCAACTTTAGCGTAAACACACTTATATACCGTTATAGAACTGCATTATTCTAAATCCCTCAAGATATGTTACTGACAAACTGCTTACTAAGTCATTTTCCAGCACTAATTTACCATAGCACTCTTGCCTTGCCGAAGTGCTGTAATTCATTTTAGTCATTGAATAACTATTTAGAGCTATACCTCTATATATGGCATTTTGACATGGCGCAGTAGGAGAACAAGTGTAAATAATAAAATTAATGACGGCTGATTTTTATTTAACTACTTTGGTTTCAGGGTCATGGTATTGTGCATTCTGGCTCACTGTCACACCCTTGCTTTTCCTGCTATGACAAGAAAAAATGTCTGCTGTGAAAAATGCCTGTCATACACAACTTGTTAAAATGAGGCAGTGAAAAGTGCAGCAGTGTTAAGCCATGAAAATACAACATTTAGATTTAGTTATAGAAATAAAAACTGGCAGAAACAGCTCACTTTATTTTGTCTGTTGGCTGATAGGTGGATGTACAGAAAGCAGTTCCTGATGTAACCACAAATTTGTTTTCAACTTCATTTAGAGAGAAAATGTATAAATCAGAAAACCAGAGAGCTTAACTAAGATGCCTCTTGCTGTCTTGTATCGACATGGCTTTCAGAACATAGATTATTATGATACGATACATGGAATAATTTAAATTCTTAAGCAATTCCATGCAACATTGATCAATGCAATTATCTGCTTCTTATTCAGAGTGGTACATAACCAGTAAGACAGGTCCTGCCACATGCTTTCTGTCATTTAGAGCGAATGAGTGAACCCAACACGTTTGATCTGATCACCAGGTAATGCTTGCACAATAAGTCACACGTGAAAATAGAAGAACTGAAAATATAAAGAATTTGTGATAACTCAAATAATATTGTAATCCCGCTGATAAACAACTATTTAATTGCCCTTAGCCATGCTGGGTTGCTACAGGTGTAAGTAAAGAATCCAAAGGTATGAGGAGATGTTTGTGTGCCTTACTGAACTAAAACCGCCTCTCCCCTTTCATTATTTCTCTTCCCCTTTAGGCTCAGGTCTGTCTTGCGTCGATCTATTCTCAGGAGCCAGTGAGAGACGAGAGGAAGTCTATCTATTACCTGAAGATGGCAGCAGAGAGTGGGGTGAGTTCCCTTCTAGATGCTTCTAGAGTTTTATCAATGGCTTTATCTTGGAGTTGCTATTTACTATCGCTTTGGAGCTACAGCCTTGCTGAATGTCCCAGCGTTGAGTCACAAAGAGCTCCTGTGCGTGTTTTAATAGTGACATCTTCATTCATTTTGAAGATTGTCATAGCTTAAATCACATGTTTGTTTTTGTGCTCAGGACGACACCGCCCTGCTGTCCCTGGGTCAGTGTTACGAGCGTGGCTTTGGGGTGCAGCAGAACCTGAGGACAGCGATTGAATTCTACAAAAGAGCCGCTCATGCAGGCAACAAGCAGGCTAAGAGCTTACTGACGCCTCTTAATGAAACAGACGGAAAGGGTAAGCACACATTCTCTGTTGGAAAGATAGGCATTTGTATTAGTCACTGCCTTTTATGCATTTGTTACTGATGACACTGCATAGGATAAGCTTTTAATGAGCCAAGACAGCAGTGATAATATCTTTGAGAATGAGCAATTGATTTCCCCTCTGTCTCTCTCTCCTCCTCAGCAGCGTTGCGCTCCATCCGTTCAGCTCCCTGTTTCTCTGTAGCCAACCGTCGGCTCCAGCAGCCGTTCTCCTCTCTGACCAGTCGTGTCCCACCCTCCACCACCCTTCCCTTCCTGCCTCACTCCTTGAGCACCGGAAGCCTGTGTGCCCCCCCGATGCAGTCCTCCACGCCTCTTCACCTCCATCCCCACAGCGCAGAGGGAGAAACCTGCCAGTGGACAGTGGGGATCGGATAGTTATCCTGAGCCAGCACAGGCCAAACTGAGGAATGTATTTTATACTGTGAATGTTTTTTCATCAGAGGAGAAAGGTCAAAGTGTGTCTGGATTAGAGTGAACAGATTTTATACATGGTCATGTATGTGAGTGTCGACATGTTAATATATTGGGGATTTTTTTTATAAGCCAGGAAGAGTTGTTGGATACAAGGTCTGACAATGTTATGCGCTGAATGAGATAGAGAGGCTTTTCTATCATGCGTTTCTATATAGTACAGTGTTTTCTTATGAGCTTCCCTGTGATATATATTCTATAAATGCTATTCTGCTGTGCCTCCGGGTGGGTTGAGAATCTAAGGGGGTTTCATGTTTCTCTCTCCACTAACCTGGGATTAATCACATTAAAAAAAAGATTTATCATAATTTTGACTCCTGTGAAATGTGTTGCTGGGTTTACACCGCTGAAACGGACAAAGTGCTTTACATTACTGTCGTATTTTGATACAGTAGGTGAAATGGTTCAGTGCTGTCTTGAAGTTTAAAAACTATGGATGGGGAAAAAAAGAAATTGCTCCATGTTTTTGATAATGTGCCCTATCTGTTAACCATACAACTGCCAAAGTGAAATATGATGCACTCTGGGGAAGATTTTCTACCGCTAAACGCACATGTTCAGTGAAATAATAATCCTAAAAAGCTATTCTATGGCTGTCTGGTTACCTTGTAAATAATATTAAAATTCCCTGATATGCAGTATGTGACTTCAAGGAGCAGAGAGTGTTGTCATCTGTCTGTATTCACAATAATCTTAATTAAGCAGCACTTAAGTGTAGGCTGGACTTGTCCTCTCTTCGGAAACGACTTTACAGGTGATAACAGAATTAGTTTTAGGACCACGTTGAGTCAATCCTCTTGCAATATTTAGCCTATCCAAACAACTACAGCCGCCTGTGTTTCGGGGACAGGCATGTGTAGCACTGCAAACCGTACTCCTCCAGACTACTGCATGACGTAAGACTCCGATGATGTGCGATTTGATTACCTGAGTTGCAAAATAACAGCGGTGGATTTATTGTGGTTGCGTCTCCTCCGTGCGCCGAGCGTCCTGCGTCCGCGGCTCTGATTGGCCGGCTGGCTGAGCCCTCCACAGCGCCGCGCTGCGCCGCGCCGCTCGGGGATCCTCTGGCGCAGAGAGAAAGCGCAGCTTGGCCGCCAGCGAGCACCGAGCCGGGCTGGGAGGGCAGATGATGTGATGTGATCCCATACGGGCGGCCGTCTGCAGCTACGGGCTGACTGGCGCTTAAAAAGCGGCTGTCGACCTCGGCCCTGCTCACTAGTGTTTGCGCGCGGGAGTGTCTGTGGGTGTGTGCGTTCGTGTCGTCGTGGGAGCGGAGGCATAGAAGCCCGGAGGCTGACTGAAGCGGTGAGTGGATGTAAATAGATGCTCTGGATGGGATGCGCTCCCCTCCCAGTGCGGCGGTGGTGATGGGGCTGGAGAGAGAGGGACTAGATGCTGAAGGTTTAACCTACTGCGTCTGTTCACATATCGACAGCTTCGCCTCTGCAATATTGGCGACTCCACCTATGCATGCTCGTCGTTATGGTGCATTTAAAGATGACCTTACGCTGTTTCCTATAGATCAGTGAGGGAGTTTATTAAGGAGGCAGCAAGAAACGAGCGGCTAGGATACTCCACCCATGACATCATCGACTTTTTCAAGTTCATTTTCTCCCCTGCTTGTGCTTTCATCTGTTGCATTTCATTTTTAAAGCAGTGGGCGCAATTCGGAGTTGCTGTTACGGGGAGAACAGTTGATAAAGGATGGTTTCCTTCTGACAGGCCAAGATCGCTTACAATACCTGGAAATGATCTGATGGCGAATGCACGAAGCATGATATTGATGTGAAGTGATAAGAATTTGATCTTTCTTTTTAGGTGACCTTCAGGTGAAAACACTCTTGTCTGTAAACCCTGTAAACAAGGTGAGCAGCCAGTGTAAAGAAGTAGAACAGATGTGGACCCTGTTGTGACACCTTGCCTCAACAATAGAGAAGGAACAGTTTTGTCTGTCAACAAGACTCGTCCTTTATAATCTTGCAAGTACATCTGTAAGAGATCAATGCGTGTTTTTTTTTTGTTGCAAGAAGCAATACAGCACATGCACAAGGAAAATTAGCAACAGAGCAAAAAGGGTTTTAATGGAATGTATTTGTTTTAATAGTATACATGTTGACGCTGTCCTGTGACCAGCTGCTAAAATCTAGTGCATCTCATGAATGACCTCTGCTGTTTTGGAGCACAACAGATTTATTGAGGACAACAGTTTAACTCCCTCTTTGTGGTGACTGACCTGCAAACTGCTGTGTCATTCTCCTTGCTTTCTGTCTATAATAACCATCCTTTCTCCTCCCCACTCCCCTCACGTCCTTTCTTCCCCCCACTTCGTTTAATTAATGGAGACCTGGTTGCACCGCCATGGGAAAAAGAAAGAAAAGGCCTCTATCTCTGCCCAGATGATCCAGTTCGTCCGCAACTAAGACATAATAATGAAAAAAATCGAAGAAAGTGACAATGGAGGGTTGAAATGCTGGTTGCTTATTGCTCCTGGTCAGTTTTGGGGTTGTTTCAGGATGTGTTACTCATCCTCTGAGTCATGCAACATGTTTGCTGTGATTTTCAGTTTCAGTGGCTCAAGGGACAATATGTAGCTGTCTGATGGAAAGCTTGTATCTCCCAAATGTGAGTTTTTCAGGCTTTTAGCTTTGTACCAATGCAATTTTGACATCATCAGACTTCTACAGCGAAAATGTATCTGAGCCTGCAGAGGAAGTTATAGCTCATCGATTAAATGGAAAATATAAAAACTGGAGTTTACATGACACTAGTGATAAGCATTGTTGATGGAGGATAGTTGGTATTCTGATAAGAATAGATGGTTCAGTGCAAGTAGTTTGCACCTGTTGACTCTGTGTTTGTGTCTGAGTCACAGGCCTGGAGCGTGAGCGCAGATTCAGCACAAACAGGTTGTTGTGGTTGTCTGGTTCCGTGACAGAGGGACAACACGACAACCACCCAGGGAGAGGAGAGCGGATAGGGGCCCCGCATGAGCAAAGTGCACTGCCCAGGGATTCTGCTCTCTCCAAAATCCTGCCTCTGTCTTTTCCCAAGATCTTGTTGTGCTTTAAAATCTGCTGCGTTTGTGTTTTCCATGTTTCTGAGAAAAGGCGCAGATGATGACTGCAGCATTGTTTGAGGTGTGTGCGTGTGTATGATTGGGTGAAAGGATGTTTATACATTATGCTTGCGTGCCTGGGCATGTTTTTCTACCTGTATTTGTTGTTTGCCGGCTTTCCTCAGGGTTGTAGCCTAATTAAATCGGTCATAAAACTGAACTGACAGTGATGCAACCCTTACATGTGCCATGTCTTAAGATCATAATGATTCTCTCCCACTGTCTTTGTTGCTATTCCTCTGTTTGTATTTAGCATCACAAAGCTGATCCAGAGATAAAAGAGACACAGCTAGCTAGTTAGCATAAGCTGGCTGCCACTTCTCCTCCCCATAGACCAGGCATACCGCTCAGCCCCAGCTTTGAATGTCAGTCCTGGATGAGGACATTGAGGGTCTGATTCACAGCTGGTATCGTGCAAATGCATCCCAGCTTCATGACTTTGATACAGTGTTTCTTAAAACTAAAACAGTGACACCTTATGTGTAAAAAAGGGCGAGTGGCCGGAAAATATCAATAAAAACCTCTGAGACTGCAAGATGTTTTACCGGCTTGATGTTTAGTTGTAAAATCAGAGAAAAGCAAGTGTGTTGTTAAATCGATCAAAGAAGGTAAGAAAAAACAACATTGTATTATTCTTTTAATTAGTAGTATAGTAGTTTTGGGACAGCATGCAAGCAGGGAGCCCAGAGAAACAAAGCTTTTAAAAGTATACTAACCCAGTGACCGACCATTAGCCAGCTACAGAGATAATTAGGCGTGAAACAAAGCCTGCAACCACAACAAGAAAGAGTATTATCATACTCTGACAGACTCAGCGAAAATAGAGTTAGGAATGTGACCAGTGAATTTTCCAAACACCTCAGTACATACCCAGGTCACAATTTTTTAGAAAAAACTTTCAATAATGCTTAATGAATGATGTTATGTATTTATGTACAAAAATATTGGTCCATATATTATTTTTTAAACTCTCAAGTATTTGCATCAGATAGTACTATAAACCAGGATCACGCTGTAATGTATAGCACATCAGGTTATACACTGAAATGATTTCTGACATTGCATTTCTTCTCCCATCAGCTCTATCACAGCAGTGTATTCACCAGTTGGCCATGATGTCAGTGCAAACCCCTCCACTCTCCCGCTCTGGCTCCTCCCCTTCAAATGTGGGTCTGGCCAATCGCAGCGGCCCCTCCTCCACCCCGCCCACCTCCCTCAGCCTTCGGTCGTCATACAACCAGCTGCTTGGGCGTGATGTCATCAAGGAATCCACGGAAACTGGAAGTTCGGCCACTTTGCCAAAGAGCCGTCAGAGGTACGCAATGACCAGTGTGCGGAGCGCCATGGGGATAAGCGACAACTTGGCTTTGTCCTCTAAAAACCAACCTGTGACCAGAGGGAGAGGCCTCCCCACCAAGTCCTCCTCCAGTTCAGCCCTCTACTCCTCCTCTTCCTCCTCCTCACTGTTTAATGCAGCCAACCCCAAACTGGCCAAGAATGGGGCCAACATGCAGAGACGAGCTGAGAGCCAGCAGCTGGAGCTGAGCAGGGCCACTACAGAGGGCAAAATACACAATGATCTCATCAATAACCCAGCTTCTGACTGGCTGGAATTTGGGAAAGACAACTCACAGCAGCCCCTGTTCCGTAGAAGGACCAAGAGCTTCTTGGAGTACCATGGGAAGGGCTGGGATCTAGACTTCAGCTGGGGAAACAAGGAGGGCAAGGAGGAGAAGAAGCAGCAGTCTTCTCCAGAAAAGGAGCAGGCTAGCCCTGCCAAGGACAGGGAGAGCCTGAAAGAGGAAAAGCCAAGCAACAAACAGACCTGCCAGGAAGAGAAGGAAGAAGTGGAGCCAGTGGTGGAGGAGGAGGAGGAGGAAGAGGACGATGACCCCACACCTACCCCAAGACAGCCCCTGTTACCAGTGGTGGTAGAAGCCCCGCTTTCCTCGGCCTCCTCCTCTTCCACCAACAGCCCAGAGTGGGTCCCTGACAACCACAACAACCCCCAGAACCAGTCTCCAGCCCAGGTCAGAGAGGAGCTCTGTGTCCAGGTTCAGGCTAGTCCACGCAGTCCCGCCAAGCCCCCTCGCAGCTCCCAGCCACGGGTGATCAAGGTGGAGCTGCACCCCAACAATGAGAATCAGTTCCTGCAACAGTACCCACCTTCCTCCCCTAAACAGGCCCGGGCTGCAGAGAGGAACACCCCTACCAGTAACCGAGTACCCTCTTCCCTGACAGATCCAGAACCAGAGATTGGGCTCCCTAAAGTAGGTTTAAGAATGGACCTGACTCCTGACACTCCATCAGAGGATGAAGACTCCAGCTGGACCACGCTGTCTCAGGAGACCCCATCTCCTCAGACTCCACAGGAGACAGGTTCGATATATGTGTGTTTGTCCTTTCATCTGATCTTTCTTTTAAAAAAAAATTGTATATCTGTGTCAGCCTTTAATCATGCCTTTATTACACCCTCCTTTCATTCCCTCTTTTTCTCTCTTCCTCTTTCTACCTCCTACAGACTGTTTGATCTGGAAATTTACCAAAAGCCTCTTCTTAAGCAAGCAAGTCACTCCAGTAATACTGCTGGAACCTTTAAGGCCCCTGTGAGCCCCCTTATGGCGCAGAGAGTGATTAGGATGGACAGAAGAATAGGATACTGCAGATAGCAGGGTGTGAAAAAGGAAGGAAAAAAGGAAAGAGAAAAAAAGCAAAGCTGGATTCAGTAAGCAATGATTGCCAAGGATTTATGACAAAACAATAGTTAGAGAATATGTGGGCATGGAGAGAAATATTAGAAAGAAGACAGGGAAAAAGAAAAACAAGCAGAGATACGAAGGGAGACAGGCTGTTACTCATTGGATCTTACTACAGGGGATTAGCCCCCGAGTTGCTATGACAACAGAAATTAAGTAGGGACAGACTGACCATCTCTGAAATTTACCCACTCCACCCCTGTGTGTGTATGTTTTTGTGTGCGTGTAGCCTTTTGTATGTGCATGGTCAAATGTGTTTTTGCAGTGCCCGTCTGTGTGCATACATACATATGTATGTGTTTGTCTGATAAACTCATGTGCAGTATGTGTTTATATATCACTATCATCCATCAGCAGATGTATGGAGGGAAGGGGACCTGCCCCCAGGCTGGCGGGAGATCTCAGACTCATCAAAAGTCTATTTCTGGCATGTCCCCACTGGCACCACACAGTACCACCGACCTGTTGCCTCTGGCAACCAACACACCTCTCCCAACAATAAGCCAGACACTGAGCGTGACCTACAAAAGGAATCACAGGGCTCCCTCAAACCACCCAACGAGGTCAGAAGACCCACAGATCTAACACACATTGTGGTCAAACATATTTATATTTAACTTCACATGTACAAGGCTACATGTAACCAGGTTCAACCTGTGTGAGTATTTTTTTAATTAAAACTGAAGATTGTTTTTGTCAACATACTCAATCCCCAGAGAGAATATGCAACATTTTATTCTGCCAAATATTAATAACATATATTCAAAGGTTACATGGTCAGCAACCAAACTGATATCAATTTATATATAGACACTTTAACAGAAGGTTAACATCTCTTTCTCATCAGACAGAAGTATATTATTTATTCAAGGCTAAATTTTCAGTGTTGTGTCAGAGATTAGGAATCCTGCGCATCCAAGCGCACCGTCCTGTGAGGAAACACACTTTTGCCCAGGTAACTGCGTAAAGCATATCTGAGGAAAAGCTAATATACTTAAATTTCTTTAAGATCACATTGTTGGTGAAAAACATTTTAAGTTGAGGCCCTTATAGATCCAAGTTATGCTATCCTCATTAATTGGTTGGCAGTGTCTCTAGCATATCTGCTTATAGTAGTTGAACAAAAGAATCTTAACTCAAGGTCCACTTACTAGTCTTTTCCAGTTTTCACCATATCTAACGGGCCATCTTCATGAAAGCTTAGCAAACCCCTTCATCTGCTGATGAACCGTGAAATGCGACTGAAAGCTCTGAAAAAGCTAGTAATTGGACCTTGAGGTAAGATTGCTTTTGTCAAACATTTATAAAATTAGTTTTCAAAAAGCGTTATTTATAAAATTTGTGACATGCAAAGACAAATTTAAATTCTCTGTGTAGTTTTGGTCAGGGAGGAACCTCCATAATTTCAAAGGCTGATGCTTAACTGGCAAATGTACAATCTTAGTCCGATATATTGGAAAGCTGATCGTGATCAATGATGTACCCACCATCCTCTCTCTCTCCCACAGCGCCCCAGCAGTCTGATATCTGACAGCTCAGTGGAGCCCGTCCCCTCCCCCTCTGGCTCCTCCCCCTCATCCTCCTCCTCCACCCCGTCAAATAATGTCAACTCTTCTGGACCAAATCTCAACACCACCACCTGCAGAGACAGCGTAAGACACAGAATCACATTTATTTGGGTATTCACTTGCTGGAATGGTCTATCTCCCTAAAAGTTCAGATACATTTTGTAATTATATTTTTTAAAGGTTTCATTGATTCATTTTGGTCTGATTAGCAATGTTACTTATTGTCATTTACTGTTTATTTTATAATTTATTGGTTATTTTTCTTTTTTTTTTTTTACCATCATAGCTACAAAATCTTCCATTCCCAGTCCAGCTTTTGTGTCTAAATCACACATCACAGTAGGCTTATTAGCTTTGGTTCATCTGAGTAAGACCTTGCATAGAACTGTTTTTAGTCTGCATTTTTCCCTAAAAGCTTGACGGCGTTATCCATTTATCTCTGCTTCCACTGCTGCACTTATTGAATTGAAATGAGCACACAGAAATTTCTGACCAGGCCAGTCTGAAGTGCATATACAAGAATGAATATCTCTCATATTAAGTTAAAATGAGTACTCTCATCTTCAGTTATTACAAAGCAAATAAGATCAAATAAGTTGGTAAAATCAATATCAGAACCTGAGTTTTTCATCTACCACTAATATTTCTTTCTGAACATCTGTCTGCCTGTCTGTTTTGCTCTAGGAGCTGAAGGATTACCCAGTCTATCCAGATCCCAGTCTGAAGGCATTTGAAGGGGCTACCCTCCGCTATGCTTCACTTAAACTCAAGTAATACACACAGACATACTCTACAGTAGAGTATCATTTCTATTTTTTTTCCACTACATTTGTGCAACAAGGCCATAGACTTGATGCTTTTTCATGTACAAGTTTGTGAAATACGACTTTAGTTTGACTATTTGTTATGTCTGATGTTTCCCTGCAGCCCTCCAGCGCAGTTAGAGACAGTGGACCTCAACAATACTTTCTCCAATCCAGAGGCAATGGTAAGATCATATCAACAACATTGAAACAGCAACATACTTGACATTTGTGTCTGAAATACAGTAACTTTGTGACCATCTGCCGGGACTTTTTGTTAGACAAAATCATAATAATTCATTGCTAATGATTGTACTATATCACAGTTTGCTAATTAATATACAAAACTGCAGCAGGCAGGCACCTTTCCATACTGTTTCACAATGATTTGTATGGCTCACAGTGTGTGTGGTGACCAGTCAGGACAAAGTTATAGGCAGTCAAAATTACAGGCAAAGGCCCAAAATTGTGTACAAGTGAGGATTCAAATATTATGACTTCAGTAACCAGCTGATTTACTGTAGCTCCCATAGACTTTCACCACTATTTGGGTGGTATTTCAAACTCTGCATGAATTCAAATACTATTCGGATACTATTAGTGACATTGTATAGCACCAATAAATGACACTATTTGGCACCATACATAACTTTTGATGACTATTCCTCTATAAATAGACCAGTCTGACCTTCAAATAATGTATTTGTCAATGAAGGGAAGTCACCAGGTTTGTTTTCAATGACATAATAAACCTGCTCACTGGTATCCTGTCCTCTCTCTCTCTCTCTCTCTCTCTCTCTCTCTCTCTCTCTCTCTCTCTAATTGTGTGTGTGTGTGTGTGTGTGTGTGTGTGTGTGTGTGTGTGTGTGTTAGTTGCAGTGCACGGTGAACGTGTTTCCAGGCAAACTAGCTTTTGCTGCCCCCATGTGGAAGGATAGTACAGGGAAATGCTCAGCCAGTGTTGACAGTGAAAGTGGAGAGATGTCTGAGCTGAGGAATAGAGAGAGAAAATGTCTCTTTGGTTAGATTTCATTAACAAAAAAAAACAAAAATGAGAATTTGGGATTTGAATGACAGTGCTCAGTCAGACATTTTGGACCCCTTTGAAAATGAACAAATTCCAACAATTTTTGCACAGGGCCTATTTAATTAATTCCACATTAAAAGGTTGAATGTTGCATTGCTCACAGTCATAAAGGCAAAAATGACCAAGTATGGGAAGTGCATTGTTGTCTCCCGCTGGTTAAAAACAACAACACATTTGGTCTTTGCAAAGGAAAATGATGTATGTTTTTATTTGCAAATAGAGTGGGGAGGTGAGATCCGATCACAATTGGTCAATTGAGACACACGTGGAGACGCATTCTAATGCCAGGTGTGAACTGTTTTACTTAGAACTGTTCACATGTGATCGGATCACTCAAGACGCATGTTAATGCCAGGTATGAACAGGGCCAGAGATGATGATGTGTGTCTTTGTGTGTCTGTGTGTGTATGTGCAGAGTGCACGTTTGCTTGACACTGTTACAGAGCCTGAGCTCCTTGTTGTTCTAGAGAGAATGAAAGAGGAGAGAGTATAGTAATAGCTGCTGGCCTGAGGCGGTCACATGTAGAAACAAAACACATATGTAGCTGGTCTGGCCCAATACTCCATTTTGCCACAAACTCTACATTGTGGATGATGAGGAATGAAACAAGGACAACTGCTGCCTTATTTAAGGTTATTATTTATGACAAATTGGTTTTAGATAATCTTGTTTACAATCTTACTTATCATCTACCTGCTCTTATTCCTTGCCCTGTTAGACTTTATTGTAGACATGCTTCTCTATTCTGATATTTTAGCAATTATTTTGGTGAAGTCAGTGTTATGATAACCAACAAAATGACAGCCAAAACTGCTAAACAATACCTAAATTGAAATGTAAAAAAAACAACTGAATTATCCAACAGAGGATAGAGGGAAGATATAAAGTTAAAGCAACTTTGTAAATCCCTGTAAGTATGAAAAAACAAAATTTTGTCTTCCTCCAAGTCATTTCCAGTACGATCTCTGGGCTGGGTGGAGATGGCTGAGCAGGACCTGTGCGAGGGGAGAAGTAGTGTGGCCGTCCACCACTGTATCAGACAGCTGTCCTACTGCAGGAAGGACATACGAGACTCAGCTGGTGTCTGGGGAGAGGTCAGTGTGTCAACAGAGACAGACGGCTACATACAATATACAGCATGTATGCTATTGTGGAGTGGTGACTTTTTGACTTGTGAGCAAAGCACAACACTTTGTCACAGTTTGCAGTCTATTTGGTGCAAGAAATTCAACAAAAGAGTCAATTTGCCTCTCAGTTTAAACATCCATGTGTGTGAGTGGACTGTTGCTAATGGTTTATTTAAAAGGGAAATGTAAGAAGAAAGTTTGTGATTGTTCGCCCTTATACTTATATGTGAATTTGTTGGACTTTAGCTCCTTACTGGTAGCAACCTAAAGGATTTCAAAAAAATTTAAAAGGAAGACAGTGAGTGGAGCTTGTTCTTTCCTTTCTTTTGCTTGTAGTGTTTAGATTGCTGATGAGTTAAAACTATCTATTATGCCATACAAAAAAGCAAAGATTTGAGAAGAGTCAGAAAAAGTAAATATAATTTGTATGGCAGACATCAGTTTTTTTCTAATGTTACTATGTTCTTCATCATCTTGCGACCCCTTGTGAAGTCCAGACCCTCCAGGTTGTGAACCACCGCTATAATGTACCGTATGTTTGTGGTCTTACAGGGTAAAGGGATGCTGCTGGTGCTTCAAGACCGCATGCTAACCCTGGTTGACCCAGACGATCGCAGCCTGCTCCACTCTCAGCCAATCAGCAGCATCCGTGTTTGGGGCGTCGGCCGAGACCACGACAGGTAGGTTTTAGATCACGAATATCTTTCTTCTTTGATGAAACCATTTTTGTGTTGAAGGTGCTTGCCAGGTATGCTTGTCTATTTGATCCCACTGGTTTAGCAATTCCAAATGTCTTATGTCCTCTTGAATTTGAATGAGATGCAAACAAGAACAAGCACATAAATCCTACCACAAACATACACATACTGTAAATGTGCAAACACACAACACATACAGTAACACACTGTAAATGGCATGTGTGGAACATTCTTGCCGTTAGAAGCTGAATCAGGAGTTTTAACTAATCATCAGAGATTGGAATCAGCCTCATTATTATTCGATGCATGTTTGCAAAAACCGCATTCAAAACACCCTAATTATGCTTGTTGCTCCATGTTTACCTTCCACACTGAGGACTTATGGAGCCTTCAGTCATTTGGCAATGTCCCATCGTCTTAACCTTTCGGTAGTGAGCTGACAGTTTGCTGAGGCTAGCACAGCTGCTAATGGAGGGGACAAGCTAAGCCCTCATTGATATAGGTCCCTTAGGGTTTTCATTCACTCGTGGAGCAACCACTTCAAACCCTCACACAAAGCCTATACACATCTGGAAACATTAGTGCTGATGTAATATACATACATGCATGGATTTAATATGTATGAAACATGTATGCATATATGCGTGTGTGCATATACTTATATAAGCTTAACATACACAGAAAGTCATTACTGCAGTATAAACATCGTGTGAAAATCTTTACCTCATAATGCTAAAGCTCTAGGAGCTAAGAGACTTTGGGAGATTCACACTGGAGATGTGTCACACGGTGACTGTACAAATGTGAAGAGTGGTGGAGGTTTGCAGTCCGAGAAGCTGTCTGGTCCTGACATGTGTAATCAGCTGTTAAGGGTGCGGTGAAAATGGAGTTGAAAATAGCATCTGTGTAAAAAGACCTGACCTCACGTCAGTCCCCCATGCCCACTAAGTCTTGGTACCTTTTTTTTTCTTATTTCTCTCTTCCTATCTCTGTGTTTTTTTCTATCTCTTGTCTGTCTTTCTCTTTATCTTCTAAGTGCTGCTATAATCTCACTCACACGCAGCATCCCTCGCACCCTCCCACACTTCCTCTCTCCCTCATGTCTTCCTCCCTTTTTCCTTCCCTCAAACAGCAACACGACCACGACATTAGCTTTGTGTGTGTGTGGGTGTGTGTGACAGATAAGAGGGGGAAAGAAAGAAAAAAAGTCCCTCCACCCTCTTCCATCTCAGAGGATTGAGAAACTTTCAGTGGCTATCTCTCTCAGCGGTAATGGATAAAGCGTGTAGTGGAAAGACGGGAGGGGGGGGTCGGCCCAGGATAACTATCCCTCTTATCCTTTTCTCTCTCTCTATCTCTCTTTCTCACAGCATTACAGCTTCCACTCTCCTCATCCTCTCCTCCTGCCAGTACTTTAAAATCTGCAATCTACAGTCTGATTTCTTCTGTTTGGTTGCACGCTCATGACTCTGTATGCACTATGAATTTACCCTGTAATTTAGAGGATATTTGATGCTCTGGGACCGTTATGTACTTCCCATATATGCAGCAAATTGTTTTAGCGTAACCCACCCCTGGCTTTATTGTGTGTGTATCCGACACAGGAGTTTATTTAGTCAGAGGTTGGAAGTACTTCGTCCTGCCACTAGAACGCACTATAATCAAAGTCTGTGTATCCAGAGAAGCAGATATAATGCAATTGAGTACTGAACAGTGGTGTCTACATACTTGTATTTACTATTGGTCTGAAGCTGTTTCACGGTTTGGGCTAGGCCTCTGCGTTTTAATTGAGGCAAATCATAGGGCACTTAAGGGGCTACAGCATACAATGATATTTCAGACAATAGTGTGCCTCCAGCTTTGTGGCAACAGTTTGGGGAAAGCCCTGTCCTGTTTCAACGTGACAAAGCCAGGTTCATGACGAAATGGTTTTCAAGTTGAATATACAGAATGGGCAATGTTAATGGCAGAGAATGCATCCTTTGAAATATTGATAGAGTCACAAATATTTTTTGTATGGTGCTGTGATATTGGACTTCCACAGTGTTGGTGAGATGGTGCTGTCATCTTGGTCGGTCTGTGTTGGTAGGCTCTTCTGATTATGTGTGTTTTGATTCTGTGTTTTTCTTTTTCTTTGAAAGAGAAAAAAATCACTAAAAAGCTAAATAACATAAAAAATTTAAAAAAGAACTTCAGTCTGGAAGAACTTGATTGGTCTGGAAAGAGCCTTGACCTTGACTCCATCCAGCACCACTGGGGATGAACTGGAGCACCGATTTATTGCCCCCGAAGTGGAGTAAATCCTGCTGCCAGGTTCCAAAGTCTTGTGAAAAACTGGAGTGGAGGGTGTTATAGCAACATATCAATGCCCATGGTTCCGGAGTGAGATGTTCAACAATCACATACTGTATGAGTGTAATGTTCAGTTGTTCAAATACTTTGCTTAAGTGTCCGCATACTCTTTCATACTTTGTAGAGTGTGACTGGCTTGATAAGCAGGGGAAAAGTGTGCTGACCTGTAGTTGACTGACTTGCCTGAAAACTGAGTGTGAATCTTTCAAGTCAGACAGGTAATGGCAGGGATGAAAGAGGGAGAGAGAGATTTCCGAACGGACGCATGGAGGACACTGCAAATTAAAGCTCCCTTTAGTCTCTCCATCCCTCTCTCTTTCCATCTCCTGTCTCTTTCTCTATCCATCTATCTGAGGAATATTCCCAGTCTTGTCCCTGAATGTTCCCTCTCTCCTTCAGCTTGATTCAATATGAATGAGTCCTCCTGTCTCTTAAGCGGGATGGGACGGGGGGGGTTTGCTCCACGATGAAGTCATGAGGCTATATCTGGAGCACTCAGCAAGTCTGACTACGTGCACACCCAGGGTTGCGCGTGTACGTTTGCATGTGTGTGTGTCTGCACGTGGGTATGAACCGATGAAGTCACAGGTCTATATCTGGATCACTCTGTTGTATATGTGTGATGGTGAATGAGTGGGTGTGTGCGTGTTGCCCCCCACTTCTCCATCCCCTCTTTCTGTCTGTAACGCTCTTGCGCTATTTCTACTCTTTGTCTCTGATGCTCTTTCTGCCTCCCTCTTGTTCCACTGGCTGCACAGCTTTGCCTCTTCTTCTTTCTGCCCGTCTTTGTTTGTCCCGCTGTTGCACTTTAGCAGGGTGAAAGACAAAGATAGCAACTGAGAAAGAGGAGAAGATACTGAAGACAAACCGGGAGAGTAAAGGAGAAAAACAGTGGCAGTGTTTTTTGAGAGAGAGTGGGATATAAACAGACCAATGGAGAGCTAGTGAGAGAGGAGGAGAGACGCATGCTTCCCTGCTTGCACTGAGCAGTACACAGCAGGACCTTGCAGGAGACTCTCTGGACCGGGCAAGCAAAGCAAAGAAAGCCGACCATAGAGTTAGATAGGGACAGAAAAGGTGTAGCAGAGGAGGAGGAAGGGGGGAGGGGAAGGAAAGAGGCAGAGGAGAAGGAGGAAAGAAGCCCCAGAGGATTAAAAAAAAGAAGAAGAAGAAAAAGAGGGGAGGCAGACGGGAAGAGATTTACCCTCGGGCAGCACGGAGAAGGGGCTGTAGCAATGTCCCCGTGGCGGAGGAGCTAACAAAGCAGGGAAGTAGTCATCGGTACCGGGGCGAGGATGTCTGCCTGTGTGAGTACCCCAGCTTCTTTTGCATTCGCTCCTCTAGCTCTCTCTCATCCATCCATCCCTTCACAGATTCATCCATTACTGCCTCTCTCTCTATGCCAACACCCAGAGTCTCTTCTTTGTTGATTTCTAATTGCTCTGTTTGTGTATAGGACACAATGCACAGCTCCCACCCTACTTTCATTCATTAGCTTCCCCTTTATTTTCTTTCACTCAATTACTTCTCAGCCTCCTGCCGTGTGTTTGACTTCAAGGTGTGTACTTTGTCTCTCTCCCTCCCTCCCGCTCTGGCTAGGTGTAAGGGTGCAGGCTGAGCGAGATGTTCAGGGAGCAAATAAGACAAAGAAAGAGTGAGAGAAAGAAAGGAATAGAAATGAAGTAAGCAAAGTGGGGATTGAGAAAGACAGGATTAAAGAGTCTGGATGCGCTGCAGGGATTTCTCAAAGTGTGTGTCACGGCTGTTTGGAGCTGTTTAACACTGCACTTGGTTTACGTGTGTGTGTATTCTTCAAAGCCAAAATATTACTATTTTTGACATATACGTCTTGCACTGCCTCCTGAATTTGTTTAAGTGAGGATACACACCTAGGTGAAGTTGTGTGTGGTTACATGATAAATGCTTTCACTGTATGCATATGTGGAGGTTCCCTCTCTCGCTCTCCTTCGGTATCTACCATAACAAGAAGAGGAGGAGGAGGAGCAGGGGAGGGGAGGAGGAGGAATGAGCAGGGAATCACTAAGTGAGAACAAAAACCAGAGTGAAATGATTTACGACATCTGGGGGGCAATTCCTGCTTGTTTTCTTGTCCTTGGCGTGTGACACTTATTAGGGTTGAGATAACACTGTTGAAAATCTGAGCATGTGTGCCACTGTGATGTATGTCTTTGTATAGCGCTGACGTCTGTATGCGTTTTGTGCTATTAAAGTGAACTACTGTTACTTTTCTTCACTAATGGCTCATCAGCTGATAAACGGCACACATGCAAAAACACACTATAACACACTTCTACAAACATCCACCGACTCCACACTTCATTCATAATCATTAGTAGGCAGCAGTGGGGCTCTGCTTTCTTATTCCCTTCAGCTTTCACTTATTTCCCCCCACTGCTGACCTTCTGTGGACAGCTGTGGCATGAAGAGAAGGGAGAGGAGAGGAGAGGAGAGAACACGCAAGCCTCCGGTATCATTAATATTTTAATGCTGAACACACTCCAGCGATCACCTCCATTTATGTCAATGAAGTGAGTTTGTATGTGCATGTTTGGGTTGCGGTAGCGACCCTCCAACCCCTTCCAGTTGTAATGTTCCACTTGAACAGCAGCTTATTTGCTGATGTCAACGCCCTTAATAGCTTTAATTAACATGCAAGGTCCCTCTGACGACCCACAGGGACGGAGCCTGAACACCTAGACCCACTCGATAGACGCCAGAGTGATTGATGGCCTTTTCCTTCTTGCTCATGCTCCGATTTGAGCCCCATACCAACCTCTCTCTTTCCCTGCGAGTCATCGCTCCTCCACGTCAGCTCCTTCCATCTATCCACAATCCATCACTCCCACTTCTCCACACACATACACACACGTCTTGTCAGGATATGTCCACCCAGCCTCCCAGAAACCCTCATGCTCGACAGGGTCACTATGGCAGGACTTGTGTTTCCACTCTCCAGCCCAGAGTCATATGTCGGACACAGTCACAGGAACAAAAACACACACAGAATTACACACAAAGGTTTACAACAACCTTAAAAAAACATCTCCTCCTTCTCCTCCTCCTCTCTTGCCTTTACTCCCTCAGCATCTCTCCCTTTCCCTCTCCCTCTCTCTTACATTAGCATTGTTAGGCACACCTGCTGTAATCCCCATCTTCCTGACAGATTACTCCCCCTGTTCCTCTTATAGATCCCCTCCCGTTTCCCAACCGGCCAATAAATCTCCTCCCGATAAAAACCTCCCTGGTCTCGGCCGTGGCCATGTGAGGTGATGCTGATGTTCACTGATCATACAGGGCTGAACACAGCAGGATGCTGGCACCGTCATCGTCTGCCAGTAGCTCGTCTATCTATTCCTACTACGGATGGCAGAAGCGGCCACACACTGTTTAAGCTGAATACATTTGAATCCTCAACATGTTTGGAAGCAGTTGATTTGGGTTTTTGATTATTTTTCTCTGGTGCAGCTGTTGACATGACCAGCAGAATAAATGTATTAGGTGGGAAATTAATCTTTCCTTAGTTATTGCAGAATCAATATCACACTTTATTCAAATAATTTACATTGACAGAGTGCATTTTAAAGGTACACATTTATCACTTCATGATTATGATTTAAAATATTGCAGCTCAGGATCAGAATACTTTTACTCATAAATAGATCATTTTCAAATAGATGCAGGTACAATCTTTAACTAGTAAATGTGTCTGGGGTCCATTAGTCACAATACTTGACTCTGACTGGCTAATAACACCAGCTCCTCCAAATTAAAAGATATAAACCTGATGGCTGGTGGCTCTGGTGGGAATGTGTCTATTTAACTTAATTGTTTGGAAAGATTTTAGTAATTGATCAGCAAAGTAACCCAATCCAATCTAGTTGAAATCACTCTAAGAAAGTAATAACATTTAATTGAAAAATTCAAATAAAACCAAACCGTAATGTCAAGTGATCTGCTGATTACTTTCGCCATTAATCTATCAACCATTTCATCTATAAAGTTCTAGAAAAATTCTAAAAAACCATCACTTTTTCCTAAAGCCCATGGTGGCATCTTCAGATCTCTTGTTTTTTTTATGACAAAAAGTCCAACACCCGAATATTTTCATGTTGTTATAAAATAAGATAAAAAGAGATGGAAATGTTTGGGATTATTATTATTATCGAAATTGTTGACTATGAATTAACTTCTGCTGATCAAGTAACAGATTCATCTACTAATCATTTTAGCCTTAAGTTTATCTTTAAAAATATTTTCTTACATACCTCTAGTGGTATCTAACCTTACAAATAGTATTGATGGTTCAGATAGTTGCAGAGACACTGTATGGGTCTGAGATTTCTGCCTGCAGCCAAAGATCCAGTAAACTTGCAAAATTGCGCAGCAACATTTCCTGTTTTTACTCTGAATAAAAGAGCAAAACATACCAACTGTTTCTTTAAAAAAAAAAAAAAGTTCACAACAGAAACATCAGAGGTGAGACCAAAAGTATCTGCAGGCTAGATACCACTATGAGAGAGAGGGATAGTAGAATGAGAGAGAGACTGTGCTGTACGTGCATGAAACATAATGATTTATGGTCCCTGCACCTAATCAGGTTACGTACATACAGTATGGTGCAAACTGCACTGTGCGTAGAGCTTGGAATAACTCTTCACCAACTTGACACCAAATCCCTGCACTCTCCCACACACTCTCTTTATCTCTCTCTCTCACACACACACACACACACACACACACCAGCACACACACATTAGTAAGTTACATGAATGGGGGCGTCTTACTGAAGTGACATCTCACTGAAGGTTTGTCTCAATAGAGAATATCGGTGCTTGTGTCCAAACACGCACACAGACACACACTTTCCAGAGCAGTGTGATGTATAAATGATCAAGAGCAGAGAGAACAGCAGGACATCATCTTTCTCCCTCTTTCTCCCCGTCATCGCTCGTTCCCAGCACACATTCTCTCCGTCTTTCCATCTCACCCACCAACCTATCTCTGCTCTTAAATATGTAATGAAATACAACGACTGTTGACACATGGATACTGTTTGTGTCTTCTCTACTGGCTGCCCCTCCCTCTCTCTTTTCACCTCTCAAATGCCACATCAAATGCGTGGAATATTGTCACAAGCCGCAAGCTGTGTCACAAAGCTCTGTCAACATAAACTAGGGTTATGTGCGTTTTCCCCTTTTTTAGTAAACATTTTCGCCATCAACGTTGTAAATCTGTGTGTTTTCTTAGAAATGGTACTGATGATGAATCAAACTGAGGCCGAGCTAAAGCTGTAAACATCATCAACTGTCTGCTCAAATCAGACAGACGCCCTGTGCTGCGTACGCTGTGTAATACACTGTAGACAACAGTTTTATTTTTATTTTTGACTTGATTTTGTCCTAGTTCTTTGCTGCCTCCGGCAATATTGGTGATTGTGTGTGCGTTTCTGTCTGCCTGCCTGCCTCTGAGTATGTATGAGCGCAAGAGAGACAGCGAGTATGTGTGATGTGGCACCAGTGATGCAGCACTCCTCCTTCACCGCGCCCTCTGGCCCACAGTGCTCATTTCGCTGCTCATCTTGGTGCGGTAAACAAGTTCACGGGGTAGAGAGGTAATTACGCACAGACATTCTACATTAGGCCTAATGGCTGTGGGCCATGACTAATTCACTAGGTCGAAGAGGGGTTTATCCTGTTCTGTTGTCACACAGCCTTTAAGTACTCCGGTGCCACTGTGGATGGGAGAGGTTTGATGGGTTTTACTTGAATTCAAGTATAAATTATCCCCAAAATCCTGCTCCTCAGACACCTTTTTGTCGGTGTGCAACTTTTATTTTACTAAATTGATAGTTCAGCATGTTGGGAAATACGTTTATTTGGTTTCTTTCCGACAGTTAGATGAGAAGATCAATACCACTCCTATATCTCTGCGTTAAGACAGAACTGGAGCCAGGAGGCAATCAGCTTAGCTTAGCATAAAGACTAAATGCAGCTTGCCTGGCTCTGTCCACAGTTAAAAGAATACTCCTACAGTCACCTCTAAAGCTCACTAATTAACACCATGTCTCATGTTTGTTTAATAACTACACAAGCAAAGATTTTAAATTTACTATTTGTGTCGTGTTTGATTTATGTGGAGTTACCGCTATGACTTTTTCTTCTTGAATAGTTTGCGCGCACAACACCTCCTAAAACTAAGGGGGAAGGAAATTTAAGCTAAGCTGCTAAGCTTAGCTAATTGCCTCCTGCTCCAGCTTCATACTTACCGCACGAACATGACAGTGGTTTCAATCTTTGCATCTAAAGCTCGATTTCTAATCAAGACAAGGGGTTAACAGGAGTCCCGCCGTAGGTACGTAGGTTTTGACTTATAGCTGAGCGTCGCAACACTCGACAAAAATAGTTATCAGGCCAAATTTGTAGAACCGGAGTTATAGCCAGGTATCTTATAACATTATTTCACTGTGTCTCGTTACGGAAAAACATAGTTGCTATGTTTATGTTCATCCACTCGTAACCAGTGATCACAGTGAGCAGGTCTGCAGTTTGCAGTGTAATTGCTTTGTTAGATGTTTGTTACTGAAAAGGCACAGAAATTTGAGAGTCTTTCTTTAACTTCCTTAATGTTGTCTTCACTCTCAACAAACCGGCATAAGAAACATGTAGGGGGAAACACAAGCAGCCAATCACAGTGCTTGCCGTCCCCACATAGTTTCTCCTTTGGTTGCCATAGCCCTTGCATGTTATTACATTTTGGACCTGGTGCACATCAGCTATGCCGCAACCTACGTTGTAACTCCATAACTCAGAAGAATAAATGGGCCTTCACTCTTGAAAAGACAGTGAATACTTTTTTTCCCAAAATATCAAACGAGAAATTAACTCTTACGTCCGTTACCGATACATCAGCAGGCCGATGTTTTAAGGTCCCTTAAGTTCACGTTAATGTAGAAACAGTGTCACCATTACATACAGTATTTTATCCAACAAAAAGCCAAATCAAGTTTAATTTATATAGCCGCAAAAAAAAAAAACACAAATTTGCCCCGGAGGGCATTATAATCTGTACAATATATGATGTTGTCAATGCTTACACCCACAATTTAGATAAAGAAAAATTTGTCACAGAAAAAGGGAAACTTTTCAGGAGAAGCAACACAGGAGGAATTCTTCCTCAGGGACAGTTGTAAAATTACTATTTTGAAGGAACAGAATGGTAATTAAGTATTTAAGTGCAAAGATGCAATATTAAGTGGGCACTGACAAAGTTTTACATTTTTCAAATGTAAAATCACCTGTTCATTATGTATTTTAGGCATATATTATTAATAGCTGAATGTAAGGGATCATTCAAAAATGTGTCTTTATGTTATGTATTTATGTTAAAAATGAATATTCACCTATATATCATCAGAGTTTTTTAGACTCTCAAATATCAATAACAATATCGGGCTGAAATATCAGTATTGGTCAGGCTCTAATTAAGATACTGGACATGAAAGTGTTATGGACAAAACCGTAAATACCAGGTACTGGACTCTCACAAAGCATCAATAGTGCAGTAAAACTAAGCCAATTTCTGTCAGCAGCTCTGTGCAGTCCTATTAATTGCTCTGTACAGAGTGTACTTTGGATCTCTTTTTGTCTGGTTTTATCTTTGACTTTTATTACCTTTTTTAGCTCCATATTCTACATTCTATTACGATAAACTACAATTAACTTCAGTCATGAGCAACATTCGCTGTTTTCTGCGAACCCAATTATCAGCACTCAGGGGTCCAATTTAACAGTTTCTTCACAGCAGTGTATTGAATTTTCCAACAGAAAACACGGAGAGTACGAAGGTCCATCAACAGAATTTTAATTAATATAAATGCATTTGTAAGCCGTGACAGCAGAAATGGTCACTTTTTCTGCGCTTACAAAGCTGTTCTTTAGGGTGGATTTCTCATTTTCTCTTAGCATCAGTAATTCTTATAACTGTCATGAATTTAATTTTAGCTCGAACAGATTAACTTCATACTGATAATATTATCCAAGTTCAAGCAACTGCAGAGTGTTTAGCTTTACTGAGGATGATTTCACGCAGCATCAAGTTTTTAAGTAAGCCTGTAAAACAAAGAGTCTCTCACAAGTGCTGCAAAAAGAAAAAAATTGGAGGGAAACAGCTGCTAAATATTAATAAACCTGCCAGTTGTTTTGTTATTCTCTTTACAGTGTGATGAAAGGGCTTTCCTCTAAATCAGCATCCAGCTGTTGTTTCCACTCTAGCATTGCTGTCACCTGTAACAGTTGAATCTCAGTGTGGAACATCCACTTTGGACTAAAGCCAGGGACACAACAACGTCAGAGTTACCAGTTCAGTTGCGATCAACACACACACACACACACACACACACACACACACACACAAGCACAGTGTACACACACCTAGCCCTCACAGCCTTGCCGTCTTACTTTATGCTAACAGGGGAGTCACAAGAACTTCCTCCTCAGACATTTCTAATCAGCATTTGGCTTTGCAACTAGCATATGTGAGTGCATTAGCATAGCAGCCCGCACTACCCAGACACTCTGTAAAGCTGTTTGATAATTGAAGTCTGTGTGAAGTGTGTGTTTGTGTGTGCGTGGGACAGATGGTTTGGAGAGGACAAGAGTCTCTACTGAGCAATACTGGAAGCTACAGAGCAGAAGAAAGTACAGCAGAGCAGGCTGGGGACTAGTTACATATGAGTTGCTTTCACTGCCTCTTAAAAAGTCTCTTTTACTGGAGCTTTTCTGGAACACGTTAGTTTTATTACAACACTTTAGTACCTGAAAATGCATGTTGAAGTTATTCTCTATAAATCTTCTGAAACTACTGGAATTTAAATAATATACAGTCCTCGGTCAAAAATTTAAATTGAATTTTAAGTACATCATTTAGAATCTGTCCAGAAATAAAGATTTAACTAGCCACTTATGTATAAACAGAATATTTTAATAAAATGTCCATGGTTACTGTACAAAAGAAAAAAAAAAAAAACTTGCATAATAGGGAAATAATACAAACACAAACTTTTGTGTTGCTGGATGTGTGCTTTGGCTCATTGTCCTGCTGAAAGACCCAAGACCTTCATCTCAAACCCAGTTTTCTGACACCGGCTAACGCATTTTGCTCTAAAATGCCTTGGTAATTTTCTGCTTTCATCATTCCTTTGATACATTCAATGCCTCCAGTGCCAGAAGCAGCAAAGCAGCCTCTGGTACTGAAGTCATTGAATTCATTTCATCGCCTATAAACAAACTGATGCACTGAATTCCCAAAGAGCTCTACTTTGGTTTCATCTGTCCATATAATATTATCCCAGAAAGACTGTGGCTTATCTATTAAAGTTTTTGCAAACATGAGTCTTTCTTGTACCTTTCGTTCATGTGTCTTTCTTTCAGTAGTGGTGTCCTCCTTGGCCTTTGCCCATGGAGCCCTACTTGGTTTAGGGTGCGGTGTATGATACGGGCCGGTGTTTTTTCTACAATCCGCATCAACCTTTGCAGACTTCTCTAATTGAGTTTCTTTTTAGTGCCACGTCCTGGAAGTGTCTAAACAATTTTATGACTGTGAAACATTACGAACTGTTAAAACAGTGATTTTAAGATCTTTGGTTATTGCCTTGTAGACTTTGGAATTGTTAACTTTTTTGATAAGAGCATTTCTGATGCACTCAGACAGCTCTCTGAGAAACTGGAAACAATCAGCCCCTTTTAATGCAGTAAAACTATCATTCATTTTTTTAATTCAGGTCATCTGAACACTTAGTATTAAGCACAGGTGAGACTTATCCTTATTTTGTTTGAGGAACTAATTTAAATTCATCAAAAGGGTGCCAATAATAGTGTCAAGCGTACATTTTATGTCTGTATTTTTTTTTATCTCACTATATGAAAGCATTATTTGGTGTTGTTCAGTAACTTTGGACATTTTATTAAATATTCTGATTATACAAAATTGGGTCATTTGCATTTATTTTTGAAGATATTCTAAATTATGTATTAAAAATTCAGGGGTCAATAACTTCGAACAGGGCTGTAGTATTATCAGTGAAAGTAGTCCCTTTATCTAAAATATTGAGCATTATATTTGTAAATAGTATAGTAAAACATCAACACTTTTAAATGATGTTATTGAAGTACCTCCATTCCTCTGCCTATTTAGTTGTTAACTGTTGTAATTTATAAAAAATAAGCAATATGGCTTCATGTGGAGTGTAAGATGAAGCTACTATCTGTTCATTTCACAAATATTATATATTTGTGTTTGTATTTTGTTTTTTCTCTAACTATCTTTATTAATCAAATAATAAAGCATGATTTATATCTGAACCCCACGTTCAATACACCTTCAATAAAGAAAAGAAATGAAGGGGAAAACCCAAGATTAAACTGAGTAATAGCTGTGTAATGGTTAATGGAAATATTGCACTGGGCCATATTGTATGATTTTTCTTTAAATGCTGGAGATGGTATTTTTATTGAGAGGAGGTCCAGATGAAAACAAAGTTGGTTTTGTATGCAGAAGGGCATCTTGGTCTCTAATTTCCGCTTGGCATCACAGCTCATCATAGCTACAAGCCGCATCATTATAAGGGAGGCAAAGGCACAAATTTCATGACCAACCTCAGCATCAGGGATCTACTGTTTTGCATTATAGATTATCTTTTCACATTCTTCTTCTCACATTTGTCAGCAGTGCATAATATTTCTACATTCTCGTAGTGGCTTTTTTGAGATTGAATGAATGGGAAAATCATCACAGGTATACAGGACACACTGTATGCATAGTAAGCAAACAGTCCAGACCATAAGATTTTAGACAGTTACATGCTTTTTTTTTGTTTTGTTTTGTTCTTCAGGGTCTGAGCTTCAGCTCATTCAATTTAAATTAAAAAAAATGGATACTACATTAAAGTGCCAAGTCTCAGCTTTCATTCGAGTGGGTTTACATCAATATTGAAAGAACTGCGTGGGAGATATAGGCCTTTAAACACATATTGCCCAAAGTTTAAGGGCTTCGAAAGTGATTGGACCTATGACACTTGAAGTCAAACAAAATCATCATATTTAATATTTTGTGGGAAAGTCTTCAACCCACAGACTCTCCCAGAGCTTCACTGCAGCTTCCTTCAGATCTTGCTTGTTGTGTGGTCTCTGCATTTAGACTGCAGCTCAATCAGGCGGAGATCAGGTGATTGACTCAGCCAGTCGAGGATATTAAAGCTCTTCCCTCCTCACAAAAGCTCAGTGGTTCCTTTGGCCGTACCTTTAGGATCGTTGTCCTGCTGAATGATGAAATATCAGTCAATGAGTTTTGATGCATTTGACTGAATGTGAGCTCATAGAATGCTCCTGTATATCTTTGCAGTCATCCTGTTGCTTCTGTCAGCAGCGAGATCATCAATAAATGCCGGTGTGCCAGTTCCATTGGCAGCCATATGGGCCCGAGCCATAACAGAACCACCACCATATTTGACAGATGAGTTGGTGGCTATGGGTCATGACCTTTTTCTTTTTCCTCCACAATGTCCTCTTTTAACAGAGGTTCATTTTTGTTTCATTAGTCCATAGAACTTTGATCCAGAACGCTACCAGTTTCTTTTTGTGTGTTTTTCTGAACTGAAGTCTGGCCTTTCTGTGTTTTAGGTTTACCTGGGGGTTTGCATCTGGTTGTAAATCCTTGGAGGTTATGGCTGTGAAATCTTCTCTTGATTGTTGACGAGGACGCATGTCCGCCTACATGCTAGACAGAATTCTTGACTTGCTTTGCAGTCATAAGGGCTTTTTCTTCACCATTCAAATGATTTTCCGCTCATCCAGTAGACTCCTCGGTCTTCAAGCTCATTTACCATTTTTCTAGTTTTCTTCTGTGTACCTGCAATTTTAGAGCGTACCTGTAACTGTTGATTTTGGCAAACCAACTACCTTTGACATCTCTCTGATAAATTTTTGCTTTTTTTTTTCATTATTATCCTCTTCACTTGCATGGTAACTTCTTCACTCCTTATATTGACAGATAACTCCAGCTCGGTTTTAAAGGCAACATTCAACTCTCCTTCAGCTCTGAATCATGTGTGAGCTTTTTTGTGTTGAAATGACACATAGCTGCGCAAGACACTTTTAGTAACCAAGTGTCCAATTACTTTTTTGTTTTTTACAGTGCAATTTGAGCACTATGGGTTAAAAGGGCTATAAATCTTCCACACAGTTCTTTCAATATTGATGTAAACCCACTCAAATTAAAGCTGAGACATGGCACTTTAATGTAGTATCCATTACAAATTGAACGTGCCAAAGTTCAGAGCCTGATGAACAAAAAAATGTGTCCAAATACTTACAGTCAACTGCAATAATGTTACTACTACACACACAGTGCTCTTAGTACTACTGATGGTGGGTGACTGATAGCAGAGCCGCAGATAATGTGACGGTTCTGTGCGACTTTCTCAAACCCAGTTCACCATACATCTGCAGTGGTGACCTCGTTTAATCTCTGAGCTGTACGCATCCTCTCCAGATGAGCCTGCCTCACAGCCGTCAGGATCAAAGAGAGATCGGTAGTTGTGAGTCAGTCATCCTTTATTCAGCTGTGGAAATATGTGAAGCACAGAGAGAGAGAGAGAAAGAGAACACATGAGTGGTGGGAGTCTTGCTTTAACTCATCTCTCTGCTTTGGTGTTTTCATACCTTTCATCTCGTGCCTCTTTCTGCCTCTTTTTCCTCTCCACCTCTTCCTCAGCCGTCCAGTGCCCAGTGGGTCTCACACCTAGTTCCCATTCCTCTCTTACACACTTCTACTTTTTCATTTTGGCTTTCTGGCCTCCTGCCTTTATCACTGCCCTCTCTCAACATTTTATCTATCTATCCTTTCTCCTCACTTTCCTGCTAGAAACTCTTCCTACACCTCTGAGGTCTACATGTCATTCATCCTCAGTTGTTTTTTGATTTGCTGCCTGTCTCTCTATACAATATGTCATCCCCTCTGTTATTTGCGGTCAGGAACCACTGCACCTTAATGCCAAAGTAAGCCAACAGCTCTCTCTCTCTTCTTTTTCCGCTCTGTCTGTTTCTACACTAAGACGCCTGATTTGAAAATACTGCTTCCCTGTGAAAGCTTGTCCACACTTCAGTTTTTAGGCTGTTTCCATGAAGACCTCTGTCCACACTAAAATGCCAAAATCAATACGAAAAGTACAACATTTGTTCTTCTTCCTAATTGGGTTGGCAATATTTAAAAGAATGCACTACAGCCAACACGTAGACCGGTGTCAGCAGGGCACTGAGGTCATACGGAATATATATCGTATTCGAAGAGCTAAATGAATAAATAAAGTGTGCTTTTCTTTAAAAACAATAAATAAATGTACATAGTTTGGTTGGTGGCTTGTCAAAAATATCTTAGATGTGAGGGGTTCCGCTGGGGGACTTGTGATTTTAGTATTTCTGAAATCCTGGCTAAAGCCCTGGGTTTGGGTTTCTGCGGATTCTCAGCAAGTGAAATCTCCATTCTCTCTTCTCTTGCACTCCATCATCACCTATACCATGCTACCCTGTAACCACACTCAAACTTTACTTGTTCTTATTTACAAAAACTTTTTTTCCTTTTGTTTGTCAGATAGCTCAATGATTAGAAATGAGTGGTTTGATCAAAGTTCATTAATGCTACCAATTAAGCAGGCAAACAGTAATGCCTTTACTGCTTCACTAAAATACAGATCAAATTACCTCTTTGTGATTGTGAAGTCAGAAGTAGCACGTACATATGACACAACCTGTTACTGTCATTTTAAGTGAGGGATCATAGACAAAGTCGGAGGCACCAGAAAAATGGCATCATAAGTTTACTGTCTGCCCAGGACTAAAAATGCTGTCTGAGTGTTTACAAAAGGCCAAAACAGGGAGAAAAAGATGCATTTCCAGGTGTATATGATTAAGGTCAGTGTGATGATGACAATACAGTAGTTTTTTTTAGGGGCTGGGAGTCTGTTCTGGGTTTGAATCAGGTGTGATGTTGTTCTTCCATCAGTAATAAAGCATTTGCAACACTTTCATCCTGACACTCACAAATTAGTTGTAGGGAGAGAAGAATGGGTTGCAATGTTGACGTAAATTGAGAGCATCTTTTGGGCTATTCAAGATTTTGAGACCGAAATACAATTCCACCAAAGTGACTGACAGTTAAATAGGTATGGAGCTTGGATTTGAAATGGAGCAGAGGGAAGTAGAATAGGTTTTAAATGGACTCAGAGCAAAAATCATGAATGAAATTCAAACAGAGAAACAGAGAGAAAGAGATGCATTTCAAAACGGCATATGCAGGCCCATTTACACGTGGTGAGTGAGAGCTTTTGGGCAGTTTATACATATGTTGATTTATCCACCATATGTCTGTGTGTGTTAGTGTGTGTGTGCATGTGGGTGACCACCGGCTGTTTGGAGAGCAAGTGGAAGCAGCAGTTTTGATGCTTTGACTCTGAAGATTCCCTGTTTGAAGTAATCTGCCAGCTGCTACCACACAGACACACACACAGGCTGATTCTTACTAAGTGGATCATCAAAGAATCAAAGCCAGTCAGTGTTTGAATTAGCCCTCCGTTCCTTATTCAGCCTGTGCCTCCTTTGTGGTGCTCCTGATAATAGTGTCACAGACTATATGGAAAAGCCCTGCTGTGACGAGTTACACTGTTGATACGAATCATTCTGGGCCGCATCTTTTTTCTTTTTGGGGGCTTTTTCGTGTTTCGGAAATTTTTCTAAAAATTGAGTAGAAGAGAGAGAACAAGAGAGCTGGGGAGCGAAAGGAAGCTTAAAGAGCGAAGGCAAAGAGTCGGATGAAAGAGATTGGTAGGAGGAAAAAGTACAGAGAAATGGGAAGTAGGGGAAGTTGCAGTAACAACAAGGTGTGTTTGTGTGTGTGTATGTGTGGGTGGGTGTGTGTTTGTGTGTGCGTGTGCGCACATGCGCGTGCGAGTATGATGGCAGATCTAACAGAAAAGGTGTGCTTCGTCATAGTGTAGCAGAACAGTAAGCCACTGAATTGAAAAGTACACAGAGCTGAGCCCCAGTGTACACATACTGTACAACACACATACACACACACACTCACGCACGCACACACACACACACACACACACACACACACACACACACACACACACACACACACCTCATGCCAAAACAGTGATGAGCATTCTGTCTGTTTCTAACTCACTATGCTGTGTATTAATGTTCCTAATTTTTTTCCCCTTGCCTTTTTTTATCCCATCTTCTTCTCCCGTTTTTCTTTTCCCTTTCCATCTTATGCTGTAATACTATTTTCTCATCCTTTTGTTTTTCCTCTCTCTTAACTTTTTTTGTATAACTCCTCTGTTCTTTCCGTACTACATCCTTCACCACCCTCCTTTCTTCCTCCTCGTTTCCTTCCCTCATTTTTCTCACTTTCCCCTCCCTCTGCTTCCCGGGACCCAGAGAAAGGTAACTGCTCTTCGTGGTGTGCTCAAGGGTGATCATGCTTCTCCGCTGTTTTCAGTAATTGTTGTGCCCCCCTGTCGTATAATTACATCTGTCACTTCAGGCATCAAATCAGTGGCTTTGCTTCGCCCAGAGTCACTGTTGCTCTTTACAGGAGGAGACCAGTAACTATTGAAGGTCTAAATCACTGGTGTTAGATCATCAACGAGCCAGACTGGCCGTAGGCTACGTCCTATTAAGAGTTGCATGCTGTTTTATAGCATTTTAATGCCCCAGAGAGTCATTTAAAAAAAAGCATTTGTAGTATTCGAGGCAAGGCCACTCATGCTGCTTTGATGACACACTGCTCAAATGTCCCTGAACGAAGTGCACTGGACGCATAGACACACACACACTCACACACACACATTGCATCGTACTTTCCTTCCTGGCCACAGGCACAGACCATTATCGACTCAAAGTGTGTCGATTAAGCAGAGGAGACAGGCCGAATAATGGACTCATAAACACAGAGTCCACTGTGATAAATGCTGGTGTGTTGCCATATTTCTGTTTGTGTCTATGGTTAATCTGAAGCATACACTATATATATATATATATATATATATATATATATATATATAATATATGTGTGTGTGTGTGTGTGTGTGTGTGTGTGTGTGTGTGTGTGTGTGTGTGTGTGTGTGTGTGTGTGTGTTTGTGTGAACATGAAGCTGTTGAGCTGCATCTGGTGACACTACCATCCAGCTGGCTTCTTTGCATGTTCCCACTCCCTCTCTTTCGGTCTGTGTTGTCTGTTTACTCAATCATTTCAGTCCTGGCTGGAAACACAACCTCCTACCTTTTGTTTGGCAGCTTGTTTCACCTGTTAATGAGGAAGAAATGTGTGTGTAGTATCTCCCACCCACTCTCTGCATAAAGTCTCCCTCTCGGTGGAGCTTCCTCTCTCAGTCTCGCCCTCATCCTCGAAATTTTTCCTCTGCCATTTGGCACCATTGTGAAGCTTGGGGCACGTAGTTTCCTCGGGCACTGGGACACACATCTGCCACCATTTTCAGTGAAGGAACTACTGAAGACAGAGTATGGAGCGAAAGCATCCAACACATAAGATTCTAAAGGGGCTTTAAGTAATCTAGTCGTCAAATAAACCTTTACTGCTGTACGAGGAATTGCAGCAAATCCAGTAGAGTTCATGGCAGCCTTTAAATGACACAAATAATGAGGCAACATTTTCAAAATAAATGAGTGAGCTAATTAGAGCAGAGCTCCAACTACAAAAAGTCTAGTGAAGAAGTAAATATATCATGATGCAAAATGGGGTAATAATTCTGTTGTCATTTGTGTTTTTTAACTTATGCATGAAATGTCTTGCAACATGTTTTGCTGGCTCTTTGTTTTTTCATCGCTGAACAGCTGACAATGCAAGAGAGGACGTTAAAGTTTTTGCTTCAGAAAAGAGTACAGGTCCAAGGGCAAACTTTCTTTTTTCTTCTTTTTTCTTTTCTTTGATGTCTGCAATGAGTCACCTCTTGACTGGATAAATACAGATCCTGATACAGAAGATGAGTAATGAGGATTAAATAAGGGCTAAAACACTGGGAGGAATTTCAAATGGAAAGTAATCAAGATACTGTATTTTCAGACGCTGATAATGCCAAACATGAACCAAACAAACTCAAGAAGAACTGATAAAGGGAATGTAAAATACAACCACATATCCACATACTGGCCCTATAAGCTAGGTGCCCTCTGGGAGGAGGTGTCTGAAGCCCTTAAATTAGTGTTTCATCAAAATATCCAACAATGTCGAAAGGTGGCGCTCCAAGGAGGAGGAAGTCAGTGTGTTGAAATTAAGTGGATAAAACTTGACTCTCCCACATACAATATATGGGATGTAGAAGTGTTATGAGATGGAACAAATATCATTAAGGCAAAAAAAATGCACATTTACAAAAAGATGTAATCCTGTTTTTGATCTATTACTGCTATGAGGTCATTTTTCAAACCTTAATTTTTCAAACTCCCGTCTCCCTTAGCAGACACACGTATACACACACACTTACTGCATACTGCATGCTGCATGCTAAAATACTAAAATTCTTTTCTTACCCAGGAAACAACCTGCTTCTTTTTTTCTTGTGTTTCTTCTTTCCTTAAATCTAATTTATTGATTTTTCCCTCCATTAGTTCATTATGACATTCATTGTGGTTTGTTCTTTCAGTTTTCTATCCACATATAATCATAAAAGTTGGAAGGCAGCTAAGAAATGTGTAAAGAAACTTTTATAAGTAACTTAAGTTTAAATAACTAAATTTACAGGATGTAAAATCAGCCATCTGGTGAAGTAAACAGTAATTACTGAATCACTTGCATTATCAGACCACAGAGATTCTTGCTTACTTACTGCCCCTTTGACAAAGCAAAATGTTTAATACATCTGCTGCTGAGGTTATGAAGGTAAATATTGTGGTTGTTTCTTGACAGCATTAGAAATTCATGTCTGACACCTGTGTGTCTCCTGTCCGTGCTTCAGGGACTTTGCCTATGTGGCGAGAGACAAAAACACGCGGGTGCTGAAGTGTCACGTGTTCAGATGTGATACTCCTGCCGCAGCCATCGCCACAAGTCTCCACGAAATCTGCTCCAAGGTGGGTGTCGTTACCGCCGTAGCCTCCGCACGAATGAGCTTATCTGTTGCTCTGAAACAAGCTATCAAGCTTTAATCAGGGCGACTATTGAAGAGAGAGAAAAAAATCTTTATCTGCTGATGCAGTTATTCGGAGCTACTTTTTAAGGTTGTAACTAAGCTTACACTCCTGTATGCATGTTAAAACTAATAGCTAGGAGTGCAAAACAGCCATAGTGCCCTGACAAGATTTTTGTTATCTTTTACTAGAGAAGTAAGAGCTGAGGAGAGAGAAGTTTTAAGAGCCTTTACAGTGAGAACAGGAGATAACATCAGGTTACAGAGCACATGCAGCATTTCTTGAAAAGAGTTTTTAGTGTGTGTGTGTGTGTGTGTGTGTGTGTGTGTGTGTGTGTGTGTGTGTGTGTGTGTGTGTGTGTGTGTGTGTGTGTGTGAGAGAGAGAGAGAGAGATTGTGGTGACAGTGTGTTAACCCTCTCTGGGACAGGGATTCACAGATTCTTAAAGGTGCAAAGCTACAGCATAAAGCAAAGTCACGCGCTCAATTCACACGTACACACTTTCTCTCTCTCTCTCTCTCTCTCACACACACACACACACACACACACACACACACACACACACAGACAGGCCAATCAGTAATCTCCTCTCCGAGCGCAGTCACTCTTATTACTGCTGAGATTACAGCAGGTCTTACAGAGTCTCCACACACTCAGATACTTGCTTGCACTGCTTCTTCTGAGTTAACCTCACACCTGTTTGCACCTCTTTTCCCACATGTGCACTGTGCAAGCTGCACTTGACAACATAATACCATGCAGACAGGCAAAGGGAATTTCAAGGTGAGGAACCTACCAAATTGTCGGAACCCAGAGTTTTAAATGTCTTGCTTTATACATGACTTTGTGAGTATGCCAAACATACTCATTTGGGCCTATTGTGGATCAGTCCTTTCAGTGCCTGAAAAAGGAAATTATGGCCTCTTTCACTCGGCGGAATAATTTGCAGATGATGGCATTGATGACTTTGCCAGGATCGGCAGGTTTAATAGCATTTCCATGATTTGAATAAGTGGTGGCTGCAGCTTTGCCAGCTGAGCCTTCAGCAGCTGACGCTCCCTGTCATCCTACGTACATAGCACTGATGATATCTCTGTTACTGGAACAAATAGTACCAGAATCTATGTCCTTTGAACCACAGGGGACTGAAATTCTGTCAAAGGCCAAGGCAGTGGCGAAAGCTTTGTCATTGTTTTCATCAGCAGCTGAATCTTCCTCACTGGAGCCAGTGTTGTCTCTATCACATGATCCAGTGGCAACTAAAGCCCCGACACCTCCTGACAATAAGCCAGCTTCACTGTAATTGACAGAATCCTCCCATTCATCTGGGTGGTCAAGATGGCTTACGGTCATAAATTCAACAGCAGCATCTGCATAAGACCTGTTGTCCATGTCATCAGCCGGTTGAACAATTGTGACACTCCTGTGCCTAGGTGCTTGCCTTGGACTGATTCTCTTTCAGCATCCAGATGAAGCAACCCATTTGGTATACTTAAAAATGCTGTTTTATCTTTATACTGAAAGGTGTCCACTTTCTTCAGGTATCTCTGGATTGCATCCTCCAGATTTCTGGCCATGTAAAAAACCTGGGGGTCAACGCCAGTTGTCTCCTTGTAATCATCTGGTTCTATATTTATCTTATTATCAAAAATCTCATGAAAAGAGCAATCTTAATAATAAAGCTGAATATATCTTATTCTTCTGTGCCCTAGGGCACCATTTTTGTCCAAAGACTATTAAAAACGATGAATTGAGCCACACTGTTGTGGTGGGTGACATGTTCCTTTCTTGCCATGAACACGGCACTGTATTTTCTCTTTAAGTCAGCCCAACATACACCATTTTGCTCTGGAAATACTCATTAGCAAGCAACAATTGTTTATTAATCTGCATCTGAAAATATTCATAGCAAATGCTCTATTTACTCCTGTTTGAGTAATGTTTGTTAAAAAAAAATAAGGTGTCCAGCTATTTCAGAGAATTAATTAGCTTGTTTTTTTTTTTTTTATATTAGTCAACCCCTTTCAAAGAAATGTGTCCTCGGTAAGAACTAATGGACTTGAGTCAGAAAATATTGAGTTTGTTGTCAATAGCACAAAAATAGAATAACACCTGAGCTCATTAAGTCACTTTAGTATGAGATCTTGTCTAGCCAACTATAGCAAAAGGACAGTCACACACAGAATTTGAACTGTTTCCTGTCACGAGTATGAGAAGTGCATTGGTCAGTGTTAGTCTAGAAAACCAATGTTATCTGTAAAATAAAGAGGGAAATTCAGTGTGTACTGCAGTGCAGTGATGATATATAATACATGAAAACCCATGACACTTGAATTAATTATACTGAATAGTCTAGACACATAGCATAATTCCCTTATTTAGAAACACATACACACACATACTGCCTTCTGTACACAAAGAGAATCCAGTCTGTCCTCAGGCCAGCAGAGACTTTGTAAAGGATGACTCTACCTGGAAATACAGATCTTCTTCCTTAGAGGCATGCTGACCTATTTAGAGAGAAAAGGTTTTTTTTCATTAATTTCTTCTTATCTCTTATCCCAAATTGAAGGAAGAGTGTGTATTTGTGTATCTGTATATGTATGTCTGTGTGTGTGACCACGACTCTTGAGAGAGAGAGAGAGAGATATGTGTGTGCGCTTGCGTTGTTTTGCCTGTTCCCCTGTGAGCAGAGTTGCAGACTCATCACAGACTTTGACTGATGACACCTACAATTAATCAAATATCTGTAGCAGGAAGAGTGTGCGGCGGCTCAGTGCAGGGGCCATGCAGACTATTCAACACTCTTTAAAGCGTGTGTACACTGTAGCGGAAGGGGCAGAAACAAACACAAGAAAGAAAAAGAGTTTCTTTTTGGACAGTTGAATTTAAATATATCATTTTGATAAGGATAAGGCCGGTATTAATCTCTATTTTTCTTATTGTCAACCAATCCCATGAAAACACCAAAACCAACAATGAACTGATCTGACTAACAAGTATTACCTGTGTAGCCTGTGTGTACTCACTAGTGGACCAAATCCAGGGCTTAATATAGTCCCCAACACACAGTATACACTCTTTTTTCCTGTTTGAGTAGCATCTCCCTAAAACTACAGTGCTCTGCTGTTTTAGGAATTTACTTAGCCTTTTGAAAAAAAAATCAAATAAAACTATATATTTTTGACCTGTTTTTAAAGACTGACATCTTCAGTAGAAACAAATGGGCCTGGGCTGAGTGCCACAGACAGGGTTGGGAAGTAGGAAAATATTGAGAAACTGACTATCGCACTGTTGTTTTTGTTTTTTTTCATGGGATTTGTTGACCATTGCAAAAATATAGAATATCGGCAGCAGTGTCCTTTAAATTTTGTTATTATTTGTGTGCTTCAGCTGTCATTCTTTCTTCATGACAATTATGTTTTTGCTGCTCCTTTCTAAGACAATCTAAGATTATTTGACCCTCCATCACGTCCGTTTTCAAGCGTAACTTTCTTTCTCCTCTCTCTATTTCCATTCTGATCCCTTTCCTCCTCTTTTCCTTTTTCCTCACCCCTCGTTTAGATTATGGCTGAAAGGAAAAGTGCCAAAGCTGCAGCTGGCAGCTCCTCCCAGACCAGCTCTGATGTACCCCTACAAGGTATATACGCATACACACACACACACACACACACACACACACACACACACACACACACACACACACACAAAACCACATTTTCTCTTTTTCTGTGAGTCTTGGTCTTTTGTAGTTCCCTGGTGACAGAATTGGATTTGTCAGCCGTGTGCTACTTTCCCTGCTGTGGTTCCTTGTGTCACATTACAGCATTCCTCCACATCCGAAACCATGTATGTTTTTAAAAAAAATGACCTTATTGCCTAGGGAGCAACTGTAAACATTTTTAATAGAAAAGATAGCAGTGTTTGGTTCTATTACACACAGATAATGCTGATTCCAGAACAGCTCCACAATCACTGAGCTTTATCCTCACAGTGCTAATTCTATTCACCTTTCCCATTTTTGATAAGTCCCAACGCTTGTTCCTCTCAGTCCCAAGTAATTATAGGAAGAATAAGAAAAAGCGCCAGCGCAATTCATCCTCCGCTTTAACTTTAGCTATTGTGCATCTCTGCTGAGCACTGGGTAAAGGAGCTTCGGCATCAGAATATAAAAGAACTATATCGGCTCTCCACTTACAGAAGAAGTCGACCTCATTAAAACCCAATTAGTGTTTCTTTGAGGCAAGGCCTGGTACTCCACAGCGCCCATCCCAACCCCAGGATCAAAGAACTTATTGGTGAAACATCCCTCACATCTTTTAAAGCTATAACTTGCTTGAACTCATAGTCTTTTCTTTAAGAAAAAACATGGTTGTATCCAGTGAGAGGTGTTTCCCCTGCCTGCAGTGAATAGACCAGTCCACTATCTCTAGAGGTTTTTCATCCACTGGCTTTGCAGTGAATTGAAAACAGTTCTTGCTCTTGCCTGGATTACTTTTCTTCAGGGTAGCAGTGAGTGTGAAATCCCATGCTGGGACACTTATGAGGAGATTAGCAGCGAATGATTTGGGATGAGTGCCAACATGAGGATGATGGCCATGTTTTCCTCATCATATCTTGCCTGTCTGAGCTCTACTTTAAATATGGAATTAATATGTGAAAACCTCTCACTGTTCATAATTCATGTAACTACTGTTTTCAGAGTTTCAGCACTACATACTGAATTTGTGAGATAAAATTGAAATGTTTCATGGAAGACACTGATGTGGTCATCAACCAGTGAGGGCAACGAAACCCTGCTCTTAAGCCTAGTGTCAAGTTACTATTTAATGCCACTATGTGTACAATTTTAAAATGATTATGCTGTCCTTCATATTATTCTGATGGTAAGTTTTTGGAAGTAGAAAAATTGAGGCAATCCCAGTGAAAACTGGCGCAGTCTGTGTGCTGTTTTCAGCCTTGTGTTACATGTCACTGTGACAGTCAGATTTTCAAATTGTCATTTTAATGTGTTCAATTTGGTCCCTGGCCAGACATGAACCAGGAGCGTTGCGACACTTGGTCAGCAACTTCAACTCCCTAGTTTCACCAAATCAAAGTTTTCATTAAACAATTATACATTACAATATAAATACCCTCAGTTACCCACTGAGCTGGATGTGTCATTCAACAATAATAAAAATTTAATTTTGGCAGCCTCAGTAATTACCACTAATTTCATCTTGCAATTGGCAGTCATTTTTAAATCCATGATGACTAGAGACTGAGCTAACAGTTAATAATTTATGTTACCATTTTGAAGGGAGTTCTTCTTTGTGCCCATTTTATTGTGTTCAGTTTTTATAATGCTGTATTTTAGCACATTCAAAGATCAACATTCTTTATTCTGCTGTTTTGCATTTTACCTTGTCAGAAATCATCTCAGGCTGGTAAAGTTAATTGTGTGGTGTGTTAATAGCAAGGGTAAATGATGTTAACTCCTGCACTGATTGAGATGCAGGTGTTATAGCATCTTTGATCATCCTCATTCAATGTGTATAACAATCTTTTCTGCCAACAGGCCATTGTGTAAACAGGCACAGCTGGGTTTTCATGCAGCAAATATCCACTTCTCAGAAATCCTGCATGCCTGCGTGTGAACGTGTTTTTTCATGCCCTAATCATGTCAACAGCACCCTAAAATATTAAAATATTCACCAGTGTTTGTTTATTTCTCTAGCTTAAGCCAATAATCATGTGTGGACTCCTTTAGAACTTTGCGTTAGATGTTGCCGAATGATAAAATTCCCCATGGGCGATCTGCGTGTGAGCTTGTTCGAATGTGTATTTTTTCTCTGCAGAGTTTCCCATGCCAAAGACTGAGTTGGTGCAGAAATTTCATGTGCTGTATCTGGGTATGACATCTGTGACTCGACCTATAGGTAAAGCTAAACCCATACTGCAACCCATACACACATCATAAGGCATGTTGTGCCCTTTAGTAAATTCCGCTACATATTGTCTCGGTACTCAGACCTCTGTGTTTTGTGCTCAGGTATGGACATCATAAATGGGGCCATAGACAGCCTCCTGTCCTCCACAGGAAAAGAGGACTGGACTCCTGTCATACTGAGTATTGCTGACACCACTGTGGCTGTGATCAAAGAAAAGGCAAGGGATTCTTTGTTGCTATCTTAAGAACTAACACGAACACTAAACCACACCAGGTGAGATTTGAACCCTAAACCTGATGGGAAGCCACTGTTATAGATGAGAGGACGGGTGTGATGTGAGTAGTCCTGCTATACCCGGTCAACAGTCTTGCATCAGCGTTCTGGACCATTTCTAGACGGTCCAGAGACAACTCTCTGAGGCAGGTGAAAAGGGAATTGCAGTGATCTAGTCGAGATGATATAAACGTGTGAATAATCATCTGTAGCTCTGGCTGTGATAAAACAGACTTGAGTTTGGCCATGTTTCTTAAATGAAAGAAACAGAGATGGGCTAACGATTTGATATGAAGTGATCGAAGTGCATAGCCTGAACAAATATAACACCAAAATTCCTAAGATTAAACTGAACAGTGGATGAAAGGGACCCAATAGATTGAGCAACCTGGGAAGCTATTATATCTAAAGCAGAGGCTGAAAAACTGCATCTTTTCCCCAGGAAGAGGACGAGGAGGTGTTGGTGGAGTGTCGTGTCCGTTTCCTGTCCTTCATGGGAGTGGGACGGGATGTGCACACATTTGCCTTCATCATGGACACTGGGAACCAGCACTTCCAGTGTCATGTGTTTTGGTGCGACCCCAACGCAGGCTGTGTGTCTGAGGCTGTGCAGGCAGCATGTGTGGTAAGCTCACAATTAATTCTTTCGTTATGAAATGATGATGAAATGATGATTATATACATGTTGTTTTGTTGTGTCACTATTCCTAAATGAATATTAAAAGAAGGGTTTTGTTTTTAAAGGAAAAGTTTTTCATTTCGGAAAATACACGTGCTTTCATGACAAGCGTTAGATGAGAGGACTGATACCAGTCTCATATCTGTACAGTAAATATGAAGCTTGTTATCCTATCTTAGCATAAAGACTGACTCTGTTTTCTGTGTAAAAGCTTAGCTAAAGGCATTTGACATTAGTTTCACATTTATCATACAGACATGAGAGTGGCATCCAGTTTCACATCTAACTCTCACCAAGAAAGTGAGTTAGTGTAATGCCTAACTGTTCCTATAATAGATGACCCACTATCTGTAGGCAACATACATTTTGCCTCATTTTTCTTCCTTTTAACCCAAAACCCAAATGAGAGAAACTCTACTAACCATCTCCTCTTCTTCCTTAGTTGCGGTATCAGAAGTGTCTGGTGGCACGGCCGCCTTGCCAACGCGCTGGTTGCTCCTCCTCGCCGTCTGCAGACTCGGTGACCCGGCGGGTGACCACCAGCGTGAAACGCAGCGTCCAGTCTCTCATAGACACTCTGAAACCCAAGAAACAGCCGTCGGAACTCCCCCAGCAATGACCGTCACCAGTGACCACAGCACCCCCCAGCCGATGCCTGGACGCCACTCACACTTTCGCCACGACAACACCTAATCAGTACCAGCCATGGTAACCAATGATGTACATATATGTTAACGAACACCACCCCAGATTAAGGAAAGGAGAGCAATCCTCAAGACTGCCTGATGATTAAAAAAATAACGAGAAAATGTATCTGTTTCATGAGGAGGAATGAAAATGCCGCAGCTTGTTTGCTGCTGTCACTTGGAGTCACTGGTTGAACTTTGATCTTTGAACACTAATGTGCTCAACTGGAAACCACCTGCTGGCTTCACTGGTCCTTACTGTATGTGGAGTTCTGATCTAGATGGATTACTTGATCAAGCTGTCTACAGACAGGATACAGGATTACCCAAAAGAAAAAGATCAAATTTGCAGACTGGTTTGTGTAGCCATTCATTGGTTTGCTCAGTTTTCTTTCGTTCTCTGTCCCCTTCTGTAAAATATATTCATCAGCACATTAAGAGCTCCTGGACTAGAAGGCGGAGATGCTAAGATACCGGAGCCTCCCAGTACAGCAAAAGGTGTTGTCTTAAAGTCAAGAATCTGACAGCCGAATGAGAAAAGCAAACATGACCAGACAGACAAGACCTGTCAACAGCCCCCAGCTCCCCACCAAGTGGCATAAAAAATATTTTGATCCTTAAGATGTGTGACTCGAAACAGACGAACACAAAACATCTCCTCTGACAATGAATGAAGTGATTGTAAATGATTGTATGTAAGAAAAGAGAATTTAGGGCACAAATCCTGTAGATATGAGGGAGGGGTGAGTTGTTGAAGACAGACAATGCAACAGATGTGGGTTTTGATTTTGCATGTTTTCTTGATGGGATGTTTTTTATGTTGATGAGTCAATAAGGGTTTCAGTAAGAAGAGTGGTGAACACACAAGAAATAGATGCTCTCAGCACAAGTCATCTCCACTTGACCATGACTGGATTTACACTGGCACAAAAAAACAGGCCTATTTCTAACCCATATCTAAATAAAAGATTACTTTCTGCCCCATTTACAGAACTACAATCAAAGATTGTCATTTAATAATTTTTACCTCCCATTCCTTGATGAATGGCTTGTTCAGCAAAAGAAAGGTAACAGTTTTTAATGTATTTTGAAGCTTTAAAATAGTAATAATATAGGTTTTTGCATACATTAGAGAAAAAAATTAGTTTAAAAGCTCAAGAATGTTACATTGCTTATGTTTAAACTTCACAATTTCCTCAGGAATCTTTATGCATACTCCCAAGACTTATGTAGTAGCAAGAAATTCCAGATCCAGGCTTTGACTTTGACAGATGTGATGTGCTCGTGGCTGTATGAACAGTGGTACACAATACTGTTTGACCTGCTTGGACAGCATAGAAAAGATCAATTCTGTGCCATATAGTAAGGGTTAACTATATTTTTTCTTCCTCAGTAAATCCAGCCAGTCTACTCCCACACTCAAACAAATATGCACACCCAAAAATGCACATACAGCGGGAAAAAAGTCTGCTGTCACTGCTATCAAAACCTGTACACTGCTCCTATGGCTCGGGGCCACCACTTGCACTCGACATGAACTCTGTGAATGCAGTCCAATCTAAAAGAAAAAAAACACAGACACACACACACACACACACATACACAAACAAACAAACAAAGAGATGCTGTATATCATTTCAGTTTTGTTCTTCACCCATCTCTACACCATGTAAATGTAATCTGTTGTGACAATAAATGCATTACCAAAAGAAAAAGGAGCAGTTTCTTGAATATTTCCTTTAATTTTTCAGGTCATTGGAACTCTATTTAATAGCTATTCATCATGTTGTGACATTGAAATGACATTAGCCCAGCCTTATATGCAGTTTGATTAGACTCTGACTGTGGCAAGGTTCTTCTTTAAGGAAGTCAAAGACACTGTAATAATGGCTTTGTAATAATGACAACTAAGGGCTCTAGATTCAAGGTAACTAACATTTACATGCTCTCTGAAATTTTGGCATTCAAATAATACTGCGTACATTTTGGTGTTAGATTTAAATACTACTGACTCTATTTAAGTAAGCACTTGGCACAAAAGATAATCCTTCTGTCATATTCGTGTTGCTTTTTGTAAGCTCAAAACAGAGGCCGTGATTTCACCATAGCGTCCTTCGAGGGGCCACCACCTGAGCGGGAGAGGGGTACGGTTTGAGCTGAGGTCCTCCATTTGTTGTAGTTGAAGCTGGGGCTGAATCCTGGTCGGCTGTGCTGGGGTGGGAAGAAGTTGGGGAAGTGAACGGGAGGCAGAACAAACACAACAGGTTTTAGCACCTCCTGTTGAGTTCTACGAGAGCGGACAACAGGGGTAGCAGGAGGAGGGGCGGGATGCAGAGTGGTGGTGGTAGTAGTGTTGAATACAGGGGTGATGCTTTTAGTAAGTGTGCTGTTTTCTGGCTTTGACAAGGAGGAGCAGGAGCTTTCCTGTTTCGAGAAAGAGAAGGGGCTGGTCACAGTGTTCTTTAGGGCTTGCAAGCGTACTGCTTTGGGTTTTCCTGAAAGACAAAAACAATGAGATAGAGGTCAGAAGAAGTGGACTAGATTTTTTGACCAAACTATAGAAAGCACTGAGAAAAGGGGATGATGAATAATAATACAAGACATTACATGCTGAACTAGTTCTGTTCAAACCAAACTTTATTCCTTGGTACTCCTCTTAGCCAAAATGTAAAAGAAATAGTTTGATATTTTGAAAAAATGATGCTTATTCAATTTCTTCCCAAGAGTTAGATGAGAAGATTAACTCTACGTTCTTATCTGTATAAATATGAAGCTACAGCCAGGAGATGGTTACCATAACTCAGCACAAAGACTGGAAACAAGGGAAACAGCTAGCCTGTCTCGGTCCAAAGGTAATCAAGAATCCAGTTTTAAAGTAAAGATTTAACAGAAAAGATATAACTTGTTAATCAGTGATCTTGATCTTCATATTTAATGGACACACATGAGAGTGGTATCAATCTTCTTGTCTAAGTCTTAGCAAGACAGCAAATATGTATGTTTAGCATAATGTCAAACTAGTCCTTTAATCTCCTTTATGTACCCATTGCTACCTACAGCTGATTTAAGACATAAGACTGACGTAACCATGCCCACCTTGTGATGGCTGCCGTCTGTTAGTAAATTCCTGATGTCCCCACAGTGTAGTACTGTTGCTGACCATGGTCTCTTGGTTTTTTGATTGAATACTGACAGAAAGGTGGGGCTGAGAGGTGCAAGCATGGGCTACTTTTGTCATCCTGTTGGTAAGTCTGTGGTGCTCTTTTCTGGTTGGCTGGTTGGAGCCGATCCTGTCCAGTATGCCCTTGGCATTCGCCCTGGCCAGCACTTCCTGTGGTGCCTCTTTGACTACTTGCTCGGGCTGTTGAGAAGTGAGAAAAGTTTCTAAGACATGACCACATAATGTTTTGGTGAAGGAAACTATTACTGTAACTACTGTATACTGTAAGAAATATTGTACATTATTATTCTAAATCAGAACTCTGGTGGCATCACACAAAGAAATGTATTCTAATGCTCTGCTTGATATGCCCTAAAAAGTACCTTAATTATATATCCACATTATTTAAGGAAAATCATATAATCAACACATACCAAGAGAGGAGAGGAGGGGAGAGTAGAGGAGAGGAGAGAGCCACCATGTCCTTGCTGGCTGCAGGGTCACCTGCTGTCTCAGCACCAGCACACACAGCAGCCTACTGCTTTCCTCAACGCCTGAATTATTCACAAGCGCAGTGTACACTATGGGGACATGTGTGGGTTTATGTGTGTATTTTGAAGAGCTTTCTTGTACTTTAATGCAAATGCATACGTGTGTTTTTATAAGCTATCTGTAATTTTGTGTACACAGTAATGTCGGCATACATAAAGTGTGCCTGTGCATAAGATGTGTGAATTTTTCACATGTGCATGTACCTGTGTGTGTTGATACACTCTGTGCATACAGGTAAACATGTCTTAGAAGCACCGCTGTAATGCAGTCTTTGGTGGACGCCCTGAACTTCATTGATGCTAACTCATACAGACAGGGGGCGCTGAATTATTCAAAAGACACTCTCCCGTGACTCCCTTTCTTCCCTCCACCCCTGTAAATCTGACTTCCTTCCATCTCCACTAACCAACTATGCTGTACGCAAACTAACCTGCAACAGCGTACTTTGGAGCTGAACCAATTCTGTTTCAGTACTTTTGTCCGATATCTTTACATCCAATATATCTTGGCAACTATATCCAAACTTGTGAAAATCTTCTTTAACAATAAAAAAAAACAACAAAGTAAAAGTGAAAGGTGTAGTGTTCTAAATCCCCTATTAATATTGTCCAAATGCATCCTTCAGCAGTTAGGGTCTTTTAGAGGAAAGTCCACATGTCATGTGTTCTGCTTCCTCTAAAAATCTGGCCAAAAACACATCACTTGAACGTCTATATTGTCCTCAGCTGTTCCTCTATGGAAGGCTCATAAAGAACTTCACTGTGTGCTGCTATGGAAGTCGATGTAAGCCAGACAGCATTCGAACACTTACATAATTGCTATTTTTATGGCGCTTTTCAGAGTGCCACAATAACTTTTGATTAGCTGAGTTTATTGGAGGTAGGGAGAAAAAAATCCTGTTTGAAGCACCATTACAGCAGTTTGATTATCTTTTCATTCCTGTCTGTGGAGGTATAAAGCATGATGAATGACCAGAGAAAAACAGACACTACAATGCGCGAGAGCTCTGTCTCACCCGGTGGGGGTAAGATGGCTTAATAACCTTGCACAGGCATCATAAGCGTAAGAGCAAATTTCATAATATGAGGGAGTATGTCGTAAAAGTAGCGATGTTGTGAAATATGAGAACTGTCACACAGACTTGATGAGACTTGCTGAAGCACATTTAACAACTCTGTAGATCTACTGCAACACACTATTTAATGATTACTGTTCATTAGAGTCAGAAAATTGATCAGAAAGCTACTTTCAGACACTGACATTTCTGAATTTGCTACAATAAATTCAAATCCCTCCAAAGACATTCCATCCAAGATTTCTTTGCTTTGTCTACTGTCTAATTTTCGCATGTAATTCCTAAACACCTCCGCAGACATATACACAAACAAAAGTGGACTTCATTTCCCTCATTCCCCTCTTTCTCTGCTTTAAATACGTACTCAAAAACTGACTTCAACCTCTCTCTCACTCTTGCTCCTCTCATCCACTCATCTCATCCTGACTTACCTGATTTCTGTTTCTGAAGTTGACCCAGACGTCATCCTCTAGCTTCAGAACTTTTTTTCCCCCCATTTTAGTATTCATTCACACTCCTCCCACCACCTTCTTCTACATCTCACCCGGCCGTTACTCTTTTCTTGTTACTGATTACACTTCTACCAGTCTGACCTCTTTCCTTCTCTCCTTTTTTTCTGTCTTAAGGGTTTGCTAAGTATCTGTCACAGTCGTGATGCTCATTTTCACCTGATCTAAACTCCTTTAGCCTGGTTCCCTGTGACCGTCCCATTCAAAGGGCTCTATTTCTACACTTAGACAAACATGCTTCAGTGTCCCAGAAAATGCTTGTTTTTTACAGATAGCAGACAGCACAATGTACCCGCTTTATCATAATTCTAACGCTTGTCTTAAGGTTAAACTTATTTCACCTTGTCTCAGATGTGTCTGTGTTTGTGTTTAACCATGAGGGAGCAGACTGTATGGTGGTTTTTCAAGACTCAGAGGAGAGAGGGTGAAGGAGAAGAGAGTTTATGTCTAAGTAGATATAAATAAGGGATCAATCAGTGTTTCACCTCAGTGTACGATACACTGTATGTGTTTAAGAAACCATACTCACATACTGTATCTTTTCTCTGCATGCTGCACTTTAACAACTGAACAAATTGTCAGCCAAACATACAACAAATAACACCCTGGTATCACACTGGTTAAGCCCTTGGTCAGGTCCAGCGCTAATGTTGGAACTTTTCTGTCATTGGAGACCAGACAGCTTGCCAGGGCTGGATGCTAAATGAGCTAAATTTATCCCTGCTTGTCTCTTTGGCTGCACTGCCTGAAAGCAGCAGCAGCAGTGGACGGGTGATGTTACTTTTTTAAAGATTTAAGCTGCAACAGATTCTGTTCAAGAAATAAAAATATCGTGCACACCCCTAAAATCATGTAGGAAAAGGTTTTGACTTTACATTTTAAGATAGTGAGATAGAAGTTCCTTATTACAATATTTTCGAAGCAGAACCTTTAGGCCCATAGAGAAACTTAGGAAAATTTCACATTGGCTTCGACACTGAGTGATGGTGGTCGCTGCTCAGTGATGTTAAGTATTTTACATACATGTTGCATACATGTGCAAATCAACTGGAGTGCATTCCTGCATCACTATTCCTTTCTTGTGTCACTACTATACGTAATAAAATATTGATGCTCACCTCTCTGGTGAGAACAGCCAGGAAGCAGCCATTACTCTGTTCTGAGGGCTCCAGCATGAGGAAGGGGTCTGTCTCCTCTGGGCCCTCGGCATTATCAGGAGAGCTGAACAGGGATGGACTGAGCCTAGATGAAACAAAATTCACATGGGAGCAGCTGCTAAAAATACAACTTAACACAAGATACATTAACTGTGTAAGAAAATGCACTAGGGCTGCAACTAATGATTATATTCATTATTGATTCATCTTTGGATGATTTTCTTTAATCAAATCATTCAATTATTTAGTATATGAAATTGTACCAACTTGTGAAAAATGCCCATCACAAATACAAGTTCCCAGAGCCCAAGGTTAGGTCCTGAAATGCTGTATTTTCTCAGACCAACAGACCAAATATCAAAAATCAGACAAAAGCAACAAACTCACACATTTTAGAAGATATAATCTGTGAACGTTTGGCTTCCTTGCTTGATATATGAATTAAACAGTTGCTTAGTGATCAAAATTTTTGTAGATTAATTTTGTGAAGATCAAGTAACCAAGTAATGGTTTTGTCTTTAAAATGCAGACAAGCACCAGTTGTCTAGTTAAAGCCAGATGATTCCACACCAGTATTACTTGTGTGTTATTTATGCTAGCCTGAGGCACTCCAAACACACCAGGCCAGCCTACTGCAGAGAGTAGTCAGTCTCGGTACATTAAAGTCTACGTAAATGTCTTCAAAACACATGAATTCTTCAAAACACACAAATACACATAGAAAAAAGAAAACCTTCTAGTTGAAAAACTAAAAAGTATGTCTATGGGAAGGCAAGCTGCCTTAAAACTTTTTTCTCTGTCCTTTCAAAGTATCTAGAGACATAAAATGGCACTTTGGATTATATTTTCACTGAATCTCCTTCAGTTCCTGCCTGAGGTGTGCTGAGACTTTGACAGAAGCCTGTCTGAAAAGAGACAGACAAACAACTCGGCAGGCTGAAAGGCGGCGAGACAAACAGACAATGAAAAAGATATATGCAGAAAGTGCAGCAGGGTTTTGAGGTACAGAGACTGAGGCTGACCTGAAGTTTGCTTGTCTTGGTTCCCCCTCCTGCTCAGAGCGGGCCTTGGCTTGTTCAAGGGCTCTTCTCACCACCTCCTCATTCTCCTCTGGGTATGAAGAACAGGTAGAGTATACCACTGCCAGCACCTTGGGGACTATACACAAACATGCATGAGTGTATCAACATATTGTATGGATATAAATGTATGTATAATATGTATATGTATAATAATCAACCCTGTGTGCTGCAAAAATATTGTACTTTTACATTCATATCTGAAAACATGTGACACATTACACATACAAACAAAGCCGCTTTATTGAAATGTGACCACACCTCTAAACAACAAAATAATTTCATGTTCGATTAAACCAGAAAGAACAGAGAAGCACACACACATTCAGTTATAGAGTGTTTCTTCCTCTCATTTTATAACAATTAAATCTGATTATTCAAACTGAGCCATCCTCCTCATCAAGAGCTCCCTTTGAAGAATAGGTTCTTGAATATTAATTTCTTGATGTTGTTTTCGTATGTACATTGCTCATTTTATTCAACTGCTGCTGGCTTGTAGATTTGTGAGGCTGTTGGCCATTTGATTTCCTTCATTTAAGATTTGATTTCTTTCTTGTTCACTAATTATAGTCAGAGAGATACATTTAACACTGAGCTGTTAACAAATAAAATTTGATCAAATGTGGCAAATAGGCTCCAAACAAATGTGAAATATCGCTTGTAAGGAAGTGGAACTGGTTCAAAAAGACAAGAGGACGGAGGCATGAGACAGAAACATCTGTCATACGGGTGTCCTGCTCCACAACACACCCACCTCACAGCTGGGGCATTAAGGGCTAAGGAGTGTGTGTGTGTATGGATGTCTGTGTGAGCATTTGTCTAAGCATGTGCCTACATTCGAAACTGAAATGAGATCGATTCGACCAAGCCAAAGCACTCAATACACACCCACCATTAATTAACAGTCCTTTTAGAAAGTATCTACACTGGCAAAAATGTAGAATGGGTCGATCAATGACTTTCAATGGTTTTCATTGCCCCTGACGAACATGGCCCCAACCAACAAAGAAAGAAGAGCACTGAACAACACAAGACGGAATAAGGCTAATGAGAGGAACTCATGGATACCAATTAACGAGCTACTGAATTCACTAAAATAAATTATAAAGAATGCAACTGAGCAGAAAAAGGTCTGACTGCAGAAAAGAACTGTAATATCTGTATAAAATAAAATAGAATATCTCTTGCTCTATGTATCATGGGACTTAACAAAGTAGGTCCTTCTGCGAAGTTCAGTTCTACAGAATCTATACAATACAGGGCAGAATTACTAATCAGTTGTTTAAAATATGCAAGGAATGCTGCAGCAGACTGTGGCTGACTGGCACCGAGCAACATTAGCATTCCTAATTAAGACTCAGACAATCTCCCAGGGTCAGCACAGGATTGAGTCTAATGGCATACGAGATTAGATAATTAGGAAGTATGAACGTCATTTTCTCAGAAAGGCGAAAGAGGCTACACGCTCAAGACTGAGAACGCATGGTCCGTGTGTCTGAGTGTGTGTGTGTGTGTGTATGTCTCCATGAGAACAGGTGGTTCAACTCTCACACTTCAAGGCATGATCAATATCCTTCCTCTGCTGGGCTACCAAAGCTTCCAGTTTCCTCTGGGCTATGGAGTCCTGGGATAAGTCCTGCAGCAGGTCTGTGTCTGAAAAAACGGAGAAGCATTTTAAAAGAGAAGAGTTTTATTAACCTTTCTGTTGAAGAGTGTGCTGCGTGCAAGTACGGATTATATAAAAGCAACTTTAATATAAATAACACACACATAAGTAGATGGATGGACTTGATTTTGCAGGTTTGTTTGGGTGTTAGGATGTATCATCTATGAGAGGGATTGAGGCTGGATTGTCAAGAATTATCTCTGAAACTAGATCAAACTTGTCAATAAAATGGATGAAATGGAAATTGATATTCATAGTAATGGCCTTCATCATCTGTTTAAGCAAAGAAAAAGAAGTAATCAAGTAATGGGAACCTCCGTGGCAGAGTTGTTCGATGTGACAATTTTATTTCAATAAATCCTGCCAGATCAAACCTTAAAACTAGTTGATTACAACTTTACTTTTAAATCTTAGCACATTTTTTACTTTTAATTTAAGATAACACTGTTGCTCCAAAAGATTTACTTCCATATTTTTACAACAGCCTTTTAGGAGTAGGAACAATGCAGGGTTAGGAATTTGCATAATTTCCATTCACACAATATGAGTTTGTGTACTCATTGTCTTGCAGTATGAAGTAAGGATGTTGTGAGTACACTGTATATACAGCACCCTGAATTTTGTAGACTATTCAACAGTACATACCTCTGTTCTATTTCAGTATGAACACAGACACAAAAGGATGTAATGTAGACTTACAAGCTGTACTTCCCAAGTCCACACTTAATGGCCCTGCTGAATGCATAGATCCCTACATACCTCCATTCTCTTGCAATATGAATTCAACCGGGTTGCTGACTGCAGACACGGAACACTTGGGAGTCAACAGGATAACTCGCACATGCTGAAGTCGCTTGTCACCACGGTCCAAGGACTGGAAGACCACTGGTATAAGCTTCACATCTGAGTAACATGCACATACAGTGTAATGATAACTACATAATAAAAAACACACATTTGCTCAATGCTTAAAGTCTATTCACAATGTTCTACTGCATATCTTTGCAGAAAAATTCCCTGCCCGAAGGCATCTTTTGCAATTATAAAACTGTCATCTTGTCATGCACTTAATTGTTTCCCTAATGACTAGCTAGGGTGGCAGCCACTATTAGCAAACATTATTTACATATAGCCTGGAATCTCAGAAGAGACTGTCTCGTCTAAAGTACACAGGCTGCATATAAGAGTCTCACAATAAACTCCCAATTTTTCAAGCAAAACCTCCTGTCTAAATACCCATATCTTTGTTGTAATTGGTCAGCTCACAAAAAGCCCATCAACATTTGAACAAAATGCCGTCACTATGCTGTACCATTACAGGGATTTTAATTTTCAGTTTGAAAAAATAGTGGACCGTAGTGACAACGCCGCCAGTTTCCCATCCTCTCTTTTATTCAAATAACAGAGACACAAAGACATAGATAGCCTATGGAGTCATAAAAACAAAGAAAATCTTCCTTTACCTTTCATACAATGACACAAACAGATTATGACAACACTCTCATAGACACATCCAATCTGTGCCTACTTTGGCAGCCCATTGTGGAGACGGCCTGCTGTAGATCCTCCCTCTGAGCGTCTGTTCGACCACTGACACAGACATAAACTGTGGGCTTGTTGTTGCTGTTGGCTTTATGTTTCTCAGCAACGAGGGAGGCAGTGTGGGAGACAGTGAGGCCAGAGAAGCAGCCCACCATGAGAACATCTCCTTCCTCTGGTAACACGGAGCACACCGCATTTGGGCCGAGGCTGCAAGACTTATCCTACAGGCACATTGAGTAAAAACATTAGTTTGGTAGAGAGACCAACAGATTTCAACCTATGACTCTAAGATCCAGGTCTTCAGCAACGCTCTGCAAACTAATGGGACACAAACTAAGATAAGAGAAAGTACGAGGAAGAGTTACACTCTATGATAGTGGTAAATAGTACTTAGGTGGGAATAGATGAGAGAGTAAAGGAAGTTTGGAGCAGCTGTTGCAAAGCATGTACTGAAGGGAGGCAAGAGGAGGAGACGGAGCAAAAGAGAAATGTAGAAAAAGAATGAGAGTAACAGTGCAGTCAGATTACAACAGAGATGTCCTTCAATCAATGGGGTTCCCTCTGGAAATAGGGCTGAATGTATCCCTGTGGAGCCACTGTGCTGGGTCGAGTTACTGTAGCTAGCATCCAGATCAAAGGATTTGTGAGGAAAGACATACCTGGGAGGGTGGAGACAGGGACAAGGACATCTGAAAAGAGCTCAAGAGAGATAGTGTGATGGAGACCCATAAAATGTGAAAGGGAAGACGTGGAGAAAAGGAGAGGTGATTAATTAGGTGGCGGCATTGAATATTTGATTGAATATGGCTGCAAAATCTGATTTAATTGTGTTGTCGTGCTGTGCGCTGCTTACGGCTTGTATGGCAGCTTGACTTTAAATGAGTAGAAATTAAATGATTAAACCGCTTCCCTCCTCCAAGGCTGGAGAATTCTTTATGGCTCATGTGAAGTTTGGCCAGATGAAAGGAATTGATCTGAAATGTTTGTATCTCAGCAAACTAATCTTAGTTGGCATAGGGACCTCAGTCTTATAATCAATTTGAGCAAGACCATTACCAAAGTGAAATCATGAATATCAGAGATAGATGGGACCAAACAGATTTCCACAGCCATATTGAAGTTTACAGAAAGGAGGCTGCCCTTGTCAGAAACCTCCTCTCTCTGTGCAGCATGTACCTGGATTATGAGTTTGTGGTCACTAAGCAGCCTGGTGGAGTACAGCTGAGCCTTCAGCTGAGCAGGGAATACTAGTATATCCCCACAGTGGGGATCCTGACAGAAGGTCCGGCCCTCTAGCTGCCCAATCGATTTCACCCGCGAGAAGCCCACTGTCTTCAGAACACTTTGGACCTCATCAAGACTAGAAGCAATGGAGAGGAGGAGAGAGGGGAGCAGATTAGTGGAAGCCCAAGAGAGGAGGGAGGGAAGAAGGTTAGAGTTGGGAGAAAGAGGAAGACTGTCATCATAGATAATAATTGTGTGTAGAACTGCTATGTGGCCTTTTAAACGGCTTTAATAGTAATATGTGCACTAAAACTATCAAGATACACACTTTCACTCATGCACACACATACACACACACACCTATCATCCCAACAGGTGACCTTTACAGTCCCAGAGCTTGCTGAGGGTTGTTGCTGATTGAATCTGTCCACAGCAGCAGGATTTACACCTAACTGAATCAGCCTGACGGGGCGCGTGCAAGAACACACATTAGCACACAAACACAGGGACACATAGACACACACACGCACGCATAGTCTGGTGGTTTAATTGGATGTCAGCCGGGCACCTGGCCCATAAAACATTAAGCAGCACCCAAAGTTAAAGGTCTGTGTGTAGATGTAGGTGTGTGTGTGTTGATGCTTGCACGCGTACAGTGCATTCCTGTGTTTATGTAAAGGTTTGCATGTACAGATGTACTAAATCTTTGAACGATTAGAACCTATTTTTTGTGCAATATGTCCATAAGAGGGCAAACCAATACATCAAGTGAGATAACTACCTGAGTGCATATTTTCGAGATGTGCCCTCAGGTTGCTCGTGCTGGAATGGTAGGAATTCCAGACAGTGTCTCGAAGTGCAAATCACGCTCTCTAAGGCTGGGTTTGGTTGTGAACTCTCTGCCATCATTACCAAACAGTTGGTGTTGAACTACTTGCCCATTTCAGCTTGACCTAAACTTCAATTTCAATCAATGAAAGTGACATTGTGTGACTCCTGTCCATCATGCAGTGCATTTGGTGCAGTGGCCCAGGCCCATGCAAGAACTTGCAAGGCAGACACTTGCAGTAGAGCTGCGTTTTTTTTTCTTCACAATCGAATATTAATTTTCACATTTAAATGTCTGATTTTTTCTTTACCATTCGATGATATGATCAAATTTAGAATAGTCGTTGACAGCCCTAGTGAGTGTGTACTCATACTAGTTTTGTATAGGAGAGAGAGTATTTCTGTGTGTACAGTAAGTCTTTGTGTACTCAGCTGACCTGCTCTTCAGTGTGTTGACCCATGCGTAAAGTGGAAGGCTGCTTGATCTCTTCTGCTTCGTCTTCACACTCTCTGGCAGGATACACTCAATGGACAAGATATTGTGTTTGATCCTGCACCGGGCCAGAGAGGCTGCCAGCTTGGTTTTAAACCTATGTATAACATATAAAACAGAAAAACATTTTTTTACCTCTTCTACATTTCTTTCTCAGTTTGTCTACCCTTTACAGTTCTGGTTGAAATTATTGGCACCCCTGAATTTTAAGAACAGAATTTAGAATATCCTCAGAAATAAATGTAAAATAACCAATTTTGTATAGTCAGAATGTTTTAATAAAATGTCCAAGGTTACTGAGCAAAAGAAAATTAAAAAACAGAACTTGCATAATAGTGAAATAATACAAACACAAAATTTACCCTAGACACAAGAGCTGGCACCCTTCACTAATATTTGGTTGCGTAACCTTTGGCAACGACAGTCTCTAAACGTTTCTTGTAGCCATCTAGAAGCTTCTTGCACCTGTCTGCTGTTAGTTTCTGCCGCTCTTCCATTGCTATGCGTTAAAGTAAGAGTCCTTTTTTGCAATGGCAGATTTCAGCTCTTCCAAAGGTTTTTGATGGGAATTAGGACAGGACTCATTCCTGGCCAGTTTAAAACAGTCCATCTTTTCCTTTTTCGCTGCTACATGTGTACTTTGGGTTGTTGTACTGCTGGAAGACCCAAGACCTTTGCCTCAAACCTAATTTTCTGACACTCGATAACAAGTTTCACTCTAGAAAGCCCTGGGAAACGTCTGGTTTCATCATTCCCTTGATACATTAAATGCCTCCAGTACCAGAGGCACAAAGCAGCCCCACAGCAAGATAGAACCTCCACCATGCTTTACTGAAAGTAGTATGTTCTTTTCCTTATGGGTTCCATTTCATCGCCTATAAACAAACTGATGCACTGCATTCCCGAAGAGCTCTACTTTGGTTTCATCTGTGCATAGAACATTATCCCAGAAAGACTGCGGCTTATCTATGAAAGTTTTTGCAAACATTTGTCTTGCATTTTTGTGCCTTTCTTTCAATAGTGGTGTCCTCCTTGACCTTCTCCCATGGACCCCTATTTAGTTCAGTGTGCGGCGTATGGTACAGGCTGAAACCACCACTCCAGATTGCTCCAGGTCAGCCTGTAGCTCTTTAGATGTCTCGCGTGGTGTTTTTTCCACAATCTGCTTCAACTGTGAAACATTATGAACTGTTGAAACAGTGATTTCGAGATCTTTGGTGATCGCCTTGTCGCCGTTGAAATTGTTATGTTTTTTGATAAGAGCATTTCTGATGCTCTCAGACAGCTCTCTTGTCTTCGCCATTGTGAAAAAGAAACTGCAAACAATCAGCCCCTTTTTATGCAGTAAAACCATCATTAATTGGTTAATTCAGGTCATGAACACTGAAAAGATTCATTTGCATTTATTTCAGAAAATATTCTAAATTCTGTACTTAAAATTCAGGGGTGCCTATAATTTCAACCAGGACTGTATAATTTCAAGTTTGAATTCATTCTTTCTTATCTTGTGCTCCCTGTTATTTTTCTTTCCTTGCCTTAGGAGGTAGTTCTCCACATCTCTAACTTCTTGTATGCTCTCCTCCTCCCCCTGGCGCTCCCGTGGGAGGAACTTCCTGTCCTGGAAGTCATACAGCATGACGGCAACAAGAGCCATCTGATCATCTGGCTAGGGCATAAGAACAAAAGGTTGATTGGTGACTTATGTTTTAACGAGAGAACAATGCAACTGCATGCCTAATAGACAAATGTCTAGAATATAAATGTACATAAAACCATCACAACCTGATATTTGATAATATTGTACTGCAGAAAGCTCTGTTTTGGTTACCTAATGAGGGTTAAAGTTCAGTGATAGTATTTATCGGTATTGATTTAGAGACCAAAGTTATCCAATATTCAGAAACTGACACACGCAGATAGTAGCTCAAGGATGTCCTGCTATGACCCTACCTCTGCTACTTAATTAACCATAGGAGGAAGCCTGTGTTATGTCTCTACATCTCCTCCTCTAGATTTATCTCTCTCCCTTCAACCTTTCTCCCTCATTTTCTTCTTCTTTCCATGTTTATGCCTCTCTCTCTCCCTCTCTCTCTCATCCTGTCTCTGAGGGTTGGAGGGCACCAGCTGCATTAGTGGCAGATGGTGATCCACAGCAGAAACAGCTTGCCACATCCTTACTACTGGGCTAATGGGCCAAGAAGCTAGAACGCTATAAGAGTTTATGTTGCAGCTAAGGGATTAGCCAGCGCTTATTATGCATTCCAGAGATTTTTAATTTCATTTTTGGAAAGGTTGGATTCTGAGGTTGTGGCACTCCACTTTTCCTCTTTTGTCCTCCCTCTCTAGCTCAAGTTCCACTCGCCCTTTACCAAGGTTAAACCCTTGGGTGTGGGAAAATTCCCAGTCATTAAGTTGCCCGGCAACAGCTTCCCATGGTGGGAAACTGGCCCACAGTAACCATACCAGCATTGTTTGTCATTTTGGATCCACGTCTATGTCATAACAAATTAAATTTCTTTCACTTTATTTGGACTAATTCTCAATTGTATCACATGACCATAAGATGGATTGTTCAATCAATCAATGTGGCCAATGGTTAAATTCAATTAAGTATAATTAGAATATTAGATGAGTTTTAAAGATAAGGTAGTCGGAATACATAGCATTAATATATACCACTGATTAAGTGTTAGTTGATAAGAAATTGAATTTAAACAGTAAACAGATCAAACTCTAAACTCTTTTCCAGATTATTCTGGGTGTAAATTTGTATATTAGATGTGATTAAAGTCTCATATGGCTCATTTTAAACAGGGATTGGATTTATTTCATGTTGAATATGCCAGTGTACCTAATATGTTTTGTTTGCCTCTTCAGATTTTACATTGTTACTCAGGCATCCTCCACAGGATTAAGGCGTAATTTTCTATCTCTCGATTGTGATCAAATGTGCCTTAGCCTCTTTCAGCATGCAGGCCTGTCTCTATCTTCAGTTTCCGTTCCCCTTTATTTCCAGTACCCTAATTTACCCCCCTTCTTCCAGCCCGCCCATTCCCTCTCACCCACCTCTTTTTCCCCTCTCTGTCTCTCTCTCAAGGTTGAACTTTATAGATGCCAGCAGTGTAAAAGGAGGTGAGCGTGAGTTCTAAAGACTTTGTCATTGTGTCTGAGCTTTATTGTCTCACCAGAGGGATGCAGAGTAACGACCTGCCACCAACACATAGGGAGACCCATTAATTTCACATAGGGCCATATTTGACGAGGCTACAGTGGGAGTGTATGTGTGCGTATGAGGGGTTTGCTTTGCAAACACACCTTAATGTGTATTAATCTGTCCGTACAGTATATGTTCGCCCCTTCACTGAAGCAGACATTGGATGTCTCCATGACTGCTCTGTCTTCTGTTTATACATTGTACACCTCTTGCTTTCATTACTTTTCTCCTCTACTAGCTATGTGCACACAGACTAGCTCTGTACTCTGTGTATGTTTTATAACCATCCAGACTGCTGGAGAAGCAGCTGAAGCGACCCTCCTCTTTCGACAGCTTCTTTTATGTGGAATGTTAAAAGTAGGGCGAGTACATGCCAATGTCCTCCAAAGGATACCTCTTCATGTAAGTAGCAGGGCGTTCTACTGCTGTCCGACAGAAGCAGGTTCATGGCTATGTTGGGAATCTTTTTTTCATGACTATGCAGCATTGCCTTAGTATCACTAATAACATTAAGCACACTGGTACTGGGACAGATGTTGGGTAGACACTGTGCAGAATACACTTAGAGGCCATATCCAAACACACTTCCCCCTGGGTTGTTACGGTATTTTGATTTCATCATTAATTAAGGGGGTGTTTTGTTTGAGAAAAGCAATAAAGGAAAAGACACAGCCAGGCACATTCTGCAACATAATACCTTTTAGATGCGTTACTCCACAGGGAGTGATTGTCATCGATTAGGGTAGGGAATATAAAAGACACAAGGTGCTTTGTTAGTTGATGAAAGGAGTGTATCAGTGATATACATCAAGACTACGTTTACTGGTTAGAGGTCTTGAGAACAGAACAAAGATTATGTGGAGTATGAACATCAAGACGTGAACATGGAAGAACACTGGGTACGGTGCCGTCAAAGCATTGGGAGGGAAAGAATTTAGGAAAACAGCATGTAGTAAACATATAAACATATTTCTAGCTTTGCTCAGAGTCAAAAGTACTTTGATATTTACCAGCAAATTGGAAGTAATACATGTGCCTGTCTGTCATATAATGCTGACATACAACAAAGGATTGACATGTTTTTTCTTCTCTTAAAACACTGCTGTATTAAAAACACAGCTCTCATCGAACTCACTTACCATTGGCTGAGTGAGGTAAAAGCAGCTGTCAATCATGATGTCCTCCAGCAGTTCTTGATCTGTGTAAAAACAAAGTAAAACAAGATTAAGTAGAAGGATGGAAATGTAGTAAAGGGGATTTCCATTACTAAGTAGGTGTCTGAGTAAAAATTATGAATATTAGTACTATCCTTTATATCACTGTCTAATTATCCTTAGAAACCACTCACCACTCTTTCATTTGGAGCAGTAGATGTAGGCACAAGAAATTATTGCTATTCATTAACTGGTAAAATATATGGTAAAAAGGACAAATCTATATCTAATAATGAGAATACTTCTAGAAAAAAGAGAGAAAAGTAACAAAGACAAAGCAAAAAAGGCTCCTAGAGGCACTGCAAATGGTTGTGATTTAATTTGAAAAGATAATTCAATTAGATGGGGTTGGGGGGGGTAATTTCCCATGATTAAATGCTTATTAGCTGCTTAATTCGACTTAATCTGATTCTTCATTTGCCTCATTTCTTTCATTTATTGTGGCTGTGGTGAGTGTGTGTGAATTGAAGGACTAATGAATTCATGACATCTTAAGTAATAGACAGGCTACATCTAAATATGATCTGTGAAACCAAATATAAAAGGCATGCATGTATTTCATACCAGACTACACTGTGTTTGTATGACTCTTGTTATTGTCTTTATTTTAGTCAACACCTGTTACTCACATATGATGCAGTGGTGACTTGTTGGACACGTTTATATTATACAGATACAGGACTTAAAAAACTATTACTTTTCTATTATCAGTCACATTTTTGGAGTTTTCCTTTTCTTCAAACTGTAGGCTGTATACAATTGCATACAATTAAACTTTGCTTGACCTTCTTTATCAAATTTAGACAGTAGTCTGAAAAAGGTAACTGTGAACTGCAAAATGGTGAGAGCTGCTTATCAGATATCTATGTGTGGTTTATAGTGTTTTTTCACGTCATATCATAAAGGCAGCAACTGTCTCGCCAGCCACCAGGATCCTTTCTCTCTGAAATACCACTAAAGACACAAACAGACGTATCCGCTCCATTCCATTCCCATCTGTGAACAGAGGGCTCCCCTTTTCAATATGAGGGAGATAGAGAAAGCAACACTATCCAGGTTATCATGTTAGGATTAAAGAAAAGCTGCTTCAAAAGCCACACTGCAGGTACAGTGTTTGCTCATTACATACTGGGAATGGGAAAAAGGATAAATTCTCTAATGTGGATGTGTTTCAAGTGAGGTTGCAACACACCTCTTTATGTCACTGCAGAAGAGTAAATAAAAGGTGGAAATGAGGTGCATATATTTGTATGAGTGAGAAAATCCACGGTCTTAATATTAATATGTGTGTACAGTGTGTGTCTGCGTCGTGGTTGCTTTCTTGGTTAATTCTTCTTCTTGACAGACACACTTCTTAAGCTGCGAACAGGAGGTAAACCCAGGACAGAGCCCATCCACTGAGACACCAAGGAAACCACAGACACTGCTCTCAACTTATCACAGCATCGCAAATCATGCCAAACTGTACTCTGGGTCTCAGTCAAATGCGTACTGGGTATATTGCATGTAGGGCAGGACAAACACGTGCATCTGCATCCAGGTATATTCACATACACACACAAGCAGCCAGGTGCACAAATGTATGCACGTAATAGAGCTTATCTTTAACTGCGGAACTAAAGGCATAACATCAGCAGTGCTTTAATTTATAGCTGATGTAGGTTGGTAACGTTTAAAATAGTGGCCATTACTGCAGAGGGTCTTAAAGATAAGCCCTGAAGAGATAACCACTCACTGCACACAGCGCAGCACAGACCCCAGAGGGGACCATGATGGTTGGGTCTGTAGAGGTCACCGTCCTCCACATGCAATAAATCACACACAGCAGGTTGAGTAAAACACAGAGAAAATTTAACTATAAATCACATACAGTAGACATCTCTACACAGCAGATACAGTGCTGGATTATACTTGTGGGAAAGACAGAATTTCTCAAATCAGAGCTCCTGATTTTTGAAGCTGACATGCATAAAATGGCATGGATTTAGTCTTACAAGAAATTAGTCCTACACCAGCAAGAGGCACTAGTCATGACAAGACTTGTGTTGAGGTTGTGTCTTTTGTGGCTTCCATCCAGGTACTATACAATGAACAGTGACTGATGGGGACTGTAGTCAAACAAATCCTTAGTGAAAGAGCCGGACCTGAATGCAGTCTCCCCTTCTCTTCAACTAGGTCTTTGTCTTGCATGTTTCGCATCAGTGCACCAGACTGCACATTAATCTGACAGAGGAACAGCCAAAAAAAGGTAAGCGCCATCAGTTACACAATTGCCTTTGGACTAAATAGCAAGGCTGTCTTACATGTTATGCACCTGCTAAATGTAATATCTGCTGTGGCATAATGGTGGTAGCTGCTCTGATTGTGGTCAAGGACAAAAAAGACAGTCTTCCTCTCTCTAATGCTCTAAGCCTAGCCTCACACAAAGCGGTCAAAAAGAACCTTTCTAGTCGCACATAATACAACAGCCACAGTCATCTGACAAGGGCGTCTGGCAGCCCAGTTGCACAGTATGGACAATGAGGCAGAAATACTCAGAGGAGTAGCCAGTGGAAATAAAGAGGGAAGCAGGAAAGGAGGAGAAGAAAAGGAGGGGGACTCTCATCGCCAGCAACAAGGTCAACTATTTTCTACCAGTAAAAATTCACACAAAATGACTTTACATTGTTTAATATCGGAATATACCTCAAGCAGTGAGAGCATACAGTATGACCAATCAACAAAAAAATGAAACCTTGACAACGTAAACTGCCTCTATGTCAGAGATTGAGCAGAAAGTCACTCAGATATGAAAAAAGAATTTCTAAAGAGACAGGAGAGGTCAAAAAAACAGAAAAGCCCTGAAGATATTAAAGAAAGAGAAGAGTCAGAATAAAGTATAAGAGAAGAAGCAGCGGAGTAAAGAAAGCAAAAAGGACTTGACTGCTAATATTTGTCATTTTGCCGACTTCAGCCTCGTCTTTGTGTATGAAATGTCAAATCCACACCAGGGTAAACATCATCACCAAGTTTCACTCTATATTTTAGTAGTGACTGACATTCACAGCAACAGACAAGTCTGTGTCCTCAGCCACCGATATGGCACTTACTAAGCATCTTTTTTGTTTTGAGCAGATAAGAGTTATAATCACAAGATCAATACCAGAGCTCATTGGCATTTTGCTCTGTGTGTTTTTTTGCTGGTGAAGCATTTCTTCTTTAGGTTAACAACTGACCTCAGCTCAATTTTGGATCAGTCATTGCAAAGAAGTGCATGAATGAATGATGTGTGTGTGTGTGTGTGTGTGTGTGTGTGTGTGTGTGTGTGTGTGTGTGTGTGTTGCCAACATGGGCGTGTTTCACTAAAAAAATCAATTTCTGCACCAAAAGTCAAACTGTTCATAGGACAAGGATGAAAAGAGATTAACATTGGCTTCCAGGTCTGTGTAATTTTCTTCTGCAACCAATTTCACCGCAGAGCGAGTGGGAGAGAATCTAACATGTGAACAAAATACGTATGTGATCGATGCAAGTCACCAATCAAGTCTCTATAATAGGAATAAAGTTTCATGAAAAACCAGGGCAAGCTGCACAGCCTCAAATACACAGGACAATTACAATTTATTTAATACAAAATCTGTTCATACAATGGTCCATATCAAAAACAGTAAACTTAAAGAAACATTCATTTGTTTACTATCCTGAAAACTACCCAGTGGTGGCTTCTCAGCCCATTCTTTCATTAAGTTATCTATAATATTATCCTACTTACTGAAATTCTACAAATGAACTAATTCTAGAAATGTCAGACGTGGGAGATGGGAACTGTAAAGAAGAATTGTACTAACATTGCACTGATAAGACAGATAAATATTTGTCATTGAAATAAGGTCTGAACAAAAAGGGAATTTAATATAACAAATAATGCAGTATACTGTAATTATTTTAAGCTCAAGCATACCATTTTTCCCTCTAACTAGAGCTCAAATACATGGTCTTGTAAAAGGCAAAGCAGATTCCTCATCCTGGTTAGTGCATAAAGGCATCCTCTTGTAGACTGAAATGAAGGGTGATGGATGAAAACAATGTCCGAGCAGAAACATTTGTGCTCTCTTGTTATCCTCAGCAATCTAGTCGATTTCATCTGGTAATGTAAGTACTATGACCTGCAGCTGTAAAGCTAATAAAGGTTACTGCAATGAAGTGCTGGGGCGTGTAATGATAGGTTAGATGATAGATTTCAAGATGGTGTGCATTAATTGTGGGACATGTAGGCTCGAGGCTTATCCAAGTTCAGCGGATGGATAGTGAGAATGAACAAACTCCTTCATGGCTACGAGGGTGTTCCTGCTACCTGACCTCGCCATCCACCAGGAACGCATCCAATCGATTCCAGCCACCTTCCTGCACTGACAGTCGGCTCACCTCTCCTCCATTATCACCATGGTGATTACACACTCTTGTGACTGCAGTCACCCAGACCCCACCCCAGTCCCAGATAACAGATTACGGGCCAAATTGAGCTGTAGCGTCACACAGAATTCCCCCTGGTCATTCAAGCATTTTTTTCTCTTCTACTTGTCCTTCATCAATCTACTGTCTCTATATCCAATTCTACCTGTCAATTAACTTCCCCATAGCTATTCTTTCTCATTTAAAATGGCTGTTTATTTGCCTGGAATCATATGCTTCACTTGTTTTACATGCCATTCAGTTTATCTCAAATGTTTCAAAATAAGGGTTGCGGAACACCCTTTGCTGATGTCCTCACTCCAAAGTCACAAAAAACACACAACGCACATGCAAAGTTGACACAAAAAAAAAAAGAAAGCAAGAAATAAAAGAGGGAAAAGCAATAATGACACAAGCTTTAACAGATCCAATAACCTGAGGCCACCAGTCACTTACAAACTTACATTTAAGCGTATTGAAGGCTAGTTCATAAGCAGTACGTTGCATCTCCTCATCTTTGACTTCAGGTAATGTGATTCCTCTCTCTTTGCTATAATTCACCAACCGGTGGGCAGCAGGCTTCTCCAGGTGGTTATTCTGGAAGATGGCTGATGCCAGCAGGTACACTCTGTCTGGGAAGCCCAGCTGACCTTGGCCAGGTGTCTGGAGCTCTGGAGGAGCGGGAGGGATGTCACGGTCGGCTGGGTCATCCAGAGACGTCGGGTCTTTTCCGTTTGAAATCTGGGAGCCAGCTTTTTTTGTCTTGCATGTGGAAGAGCGATTGGAACGCTCTCCGATATTTTTATTTTTCACCATCTTCTCAGAGATGTGGTTTGTTTCTCTGACACCTGTAAAACACGCCAGAAAATCTTTACTCTGAGGAGTTAAATTATGTACAAACCACTCAAACACGAGTTAGACACTGAGATAGCTTTGAGATTTGGGGCAATGTAAAAAGAAAAACTGACTTTACTTTACCAATGTAAGTCAAATTTATAGACATAATTAACTTGGGTCCAATGAGTTAAATAAGTTACTTGTGAATAAATGTCCAGCCACATAAGTACACTCAAAGCTAACATTTATAACTACGTTGTAAAATGATCAGTTTTTACAACTTTGATTTAAACTAGTGTATTATCTATGAGTCATGCTATCTTTGTATCGTTTAATGTAGGGTCAGCTAACCAGATTGCAAGAAATTTGACCAACAATAATCACTTTTGAGGATAATGTGGCCCAATGACATATTTCAAAATGCAACTGGCTGTGTGTACTAGGTAAGGCACACAACAGTTAACTAGTTAAATATTCTGTTTTGAGACAAGTGCGGTACCGTTAGCTAATGGCAACGCTACCTTCATTTGATTCGTTAGTCAACTAACTATCCTACTGGGCGACGAATTAACCAAGCTAACGTCGCAGTCTGTGGTAACAGTGGTAAACTTGAAATTATTAGTGTAATTCACCTTACCTTATGAGAAGAGTGCCCGGTTATCTCTCCCCGAAACACTGTACTCGTATCGGGAAGTTTGCATATTTATTTCCCGGTGCAAGAATTTTAACGATAGTTGTAACTGTAGTTGGAGCTGCGGATCGTTCTCTTGACTCCGTGATTCGACGCAAATAAATTCCCCGCAATAAATCTGGTTCCGTTAAGAGGCGATGGGCGTCTCCGCGGATGTTTACTGCACTCCCCCTGCTCCTGCCCTTGAGCCTCTATATCTTTAATTATAAAACCGCTTTCAAGTCTTAGGATATCCAGGGCTGTGTCTCCGGCTAAAAACAAACTTTCTAAATGTCTGTAAACATTGTGGAGCACTTTGGAGCTTAGCGCGCCTCCGTCACCATGGCAACCGCTGGCCAATTTCAAGATCCTGCTCTTCACGGATCAAGAATTAATCTCGTTAACTATGGATGTCCTCTGTCTCTCTGGTACATTGTGGGCTTGTTAAAGTTTTACAGAGTATTATGTCAAACGAAAGTTAATGGCAGCACTGGTGGACAGTAATACATAAACCTAAATCAGCTGCAGATGGCGTGCAGCTGCTGTTTCAAAACTGGGGTCCATGAAGGAAGCGTCATGCAAACGCAAGCGCGTAGCTAAGATGTGGGCCCTGTGCACAGGGGGGGGGGTTAGTCTGGGCCCCTCCACTTTCCTCTGCCCCCTGCACCACCATTATTCCACCCGAGAAAATCATCTAAGCTACTGTATGTCTATGTAAAACTTGAACTTACACACATTGCACCATACACACTTTTCAAATGAAAGCAGCACGTTTATAATCGCACTCTGAACAGCAGACCCCTGTTTGAAATCTGGGCCTGAAAAAAAAAAACTGTAAAATTGTACCTTTGATTCTTCCATTGTGTTCTCATTAACACTCTTGTCACATCATTTGGTAATGATTCATTTGTATAATATGTCATTTGTTGGTAGTTTTGCATATTTCAACCAAAACCTGTTTCAAATGTAAAGTGAAATAAAAGTTTTACACACTCAGGACCAGACACTTCAAATTCCTTTCCATAAGGTCAGTCAGTGACCGTATTAAACTACCTACACAATAATGCAATGAAGGCAACATTTCATTCTGTTTTGATTTTTCAAATTGCTCTCAAAGCCCCATAAAGAGTTCCAAATAACAATTTAAATCTCTTCTTTGTAATAAAACAGAGAATAATGTGCAATTTCAGTATGAAGTACTCAGTAACAATGTGACAAATTGTCTATATTACTGGATTATATCATATGTTTTGTATGTAAAATCTTAAACTGCAAAAGAAAGACTACAGCTGTCAGATAAAAGTGGTTCAGTATAAAGAACAATATTTCCCTTTGAAATGTGGATTACAAATATAAATTAGTATATAATGCAAACACGTGTAAAGTGCCTCAAAATTGTGCTTAAGAGTGGTAATTGTGCAAAAGGACTTAGTTCCTTTTAAACACTAGTCGGTCATTGGTGAACCCATTGTATCATCACAGTGATTTACCCCTTCTGTGAGTAAATCTACATGACAACAGATAATATCTCTCCGAGTGAAATTTTGTAAAGTACTTAGTAATTTTCCCAGCAGTCTTTCCCTCGGTGCCTGAGCTGCAGTGCCTGTCCAAATTACACGGTTTGCACTTCTCCTGGTCTCCTATGGTGATTACAGCCTGCTGCGGCCCCTGCGGCACGCTCAACACTAATGGAACACAATGCAGTCGGCTTTCCTCAGACAGCAAATGTAAGATATTCTCACTTATACCAGATGCATCATGCTTTAGCATGACAATCACTTCGGAGAGGAAGATAGAAAAACAATGACTCCTCTGGCAATCTGATTTCTGCTCAACATGACCCAAGTGGAAGAACCGTGACAGAACAATCAACATACATGCTGACTGCTGCCTCAGCATTTTTACTAACACGCATTCATTAATAGCCTCAATTTAATCATGAAATTTCAGCAAACCATTCATTGCCATACAAAAACATGGAGGAATAATAAATAGCCTACAAATCTTTTTTTCTCCACTCAGTTGAGAAATTTGATGAGTGTATCACTCTAGATGATGAAAAGACAGAAGAAATAACTCTGAGGTCTAAATCCTGTGCATTTGTGTTGCTGCATTCAGTTTCAAATGGTATCCACCACCAAAATGTGGGTAATGTACACCCTCTACTGTAAGATTAAGGTATTGTGGTCAAAATACTGTGAGACAATGATTAAAGATCCTCTTTTCTTTAGTATCATTCTGACTCCCTACATACTAAAGGTAGGAAGAAGAAGCAAAACACACTTATGAGTACGAGTGGTGGAAGAAGTTTTCCTTGCTCAAATAAAAGTAGTGATTCAGTGTTGATGTATTAACATAGGAACAGTATTTTAATGATGTTGTTGGTTCTGGTGGCATTACATCTATCCGTTTTACAGCGCATTCAGAAAGTATTTAGACCCCTTCACTTTTTTCACATTTTTTTATGTTGCAGTCTTTTGCTTAAATCGTTTAAATTCATCAATCTAATCTCAATATCCCAAAATGACAAAGTGAGAAAAGAGTTTTAGAAATTTTTGCAGATTTATTAAAAAGAAAAAACTAAAATATCACATTGACAAAAGTATTCAGACCCTTTGCTGTGACACTTGAAAGTTTGCTCAGGTGCCTCCTATTTCTCTTGATCATGTTTGGGATGTTTCTACACCTTGATTGGAGTCGACCTGTGGACGATTCAATCGATTGCACATGATTTGGACAGACACACACATGTCTATATAAGGTCTCACAGTTGACAATGTATATCAGAGCAAACCCCAGGCCATGAGGTCAAAGGAACTGCCTGCAGAGCACAGAAAACAGTTTGGCCTCAATTCTAATAGTCATGTTTGGAGGAACCCGGGCAATGCTCATCACCTGCCCAATACCATCTCAATGGTGAAGCATGTTGGTGGCAGCATCATGTTGTGAGGGTGTTTTTTCCCATCAGCAGGGAAAGGGAGACTGGTCATTGTTTAGGTAAAACTGAACAGAGCAAACTAAAGAGAGATCCTTAATGAAAACCTGGGACAGAGCCATCATGACCTCAGACTGGGCAAAAGATTCACATTCCAACAGGACAAAGACCCTAATTACACAGCCAAGACCATGCTGGAGTGGCTTAGGAACAACTCTGTGAATGTCCTTGAGAGAGAAAACTGAAAACAGTGATTTAAGAAAAATCATTTGTTGTACCTGATGTCTGCATATATTCCTTTGATTACACAGTAAGTCCTTGGCATTCCCTGTGTATTTTGTTAGAGTCTGGTGCATTTTGTTGTGTTTTCTATGAAGACCAAATAATGTAATGCTGCTATGTGTGGGACACAAAATCACTGTGTGTTTATGAAATCATGGGTTTTAATGTTTTGTTAATATTGAGGAATACAGCCTGGGCTATATGTACCTGGGCAAAAACACTGAATGCAAAGTATATTATGTTTATTTTCATATCATTGTAATCTATACTATTAAAATATTTTTTCAACATATATAATTTTTATAAAAAAAGAATATTGTCCCTCCACCTTTTTTATCTGACTATACAGTCAAATATTTAAAAATCCGTAGCATCACTGCTTGGTCATGGTGCTTTGCCAATGATGAGGATGCTCATGAGAAAAACCATGATGAAAAAGATCCACATGAAGAATCTGTCCATCACCTTAGCAATCTTCTTCCATTCTGCCCCCTTGGCGCATGTGGCCCTCTGCTCTCGGAAACAGTTGGCGATATACTCAACATTGCACACCAGCTTGGTGTCCACACCAGGGATGCCACTTCCGTGGCAACAGAACACGCAGGGGCTAAAGGATACAGTGGGGCCTTGAGGTGGAGCCTTTTTTTCTTCTGGGCTGGAGGGGACCTTCTGGTCCTCTTTACAGCAGTCACCTGTGGGGATTTTACCATTAGAGCCTTCATACTTTCCAGGTACGAAGCTGGAGAGGTGGCTCCTCTCTTTTCTCGTGATGTGGTGCTGGGCTTTCACTTTGGGATGGTGTTGTGGTTTGGGCGTCTGGGGCCTGGGGTATTTGTGATTTTGCCTGTCCTCTCGGCTACTGTGGCTCCTGGGTTTTCCATTCGCATGAATGTGAGAGCTGAGATGCTGGTGACGAATGTCATCCTGGGAGGCAGAGGCACAGTTCTCACCTACCTCATACACAAAGAAAATCTTGGACATGTAGTCAATGATGAGGACTTTTGCCCAGTGGGGAACTGGTTTGGCCTCTGCACCACAGAAGTGAATGTTCATGATGAAGATGGTGAGAGCTGTGGAGGCTGTGACCATGGTCATAGTAGCAATATAGTACTTCCCTGTGTAACAGACAGGGGGGAAAAAGACAGGAGGGAAGGTTTCTGTTAGGACTCTCAAAAAGATACTCCATGACTTTTGTTTTAATTTGGCAATATTTGTCTTGAACTCCTTCACTGAACAACTGAGATCTCACTCAAATGCAAAGCCATGCTAGCAGCTTTGTGAAGCTCAGCAGCACTTCGTGCTAAATGCTAACATCAGCATGTTAATGTTACAATGACAATGCTAATGTTTGGCAGGTTTAATATTGCTACACTATGTTCACCATCTTAGCTGAGCGTGTTAGCATCCTAACATTTGCTAACTAAAACTAAACACATTTAGAGCTGAGACTGATGGGAATGAATAGTATTTGGGCATGAATATTAGACAAATTATTAATTTGACCTAATTATGGTGCTATATGCAAAGTTAATGGTGGTAATAGAGGAAAAGTAAGGAGGTCATTAGAATACAATATCTAACGACCATGAATGTCTTTACAAAATGTATTGCATTTCATGCAATAGCCGTTGAAATATTTCAGTCTGGACCAAAGAAGGGGATCAACCAACCGACCAACCGAAATTGGCATCCCTATAGCCAAGCTGCTAGCATGACTAAAAAGACACTAAGACAAGTTGGCAAGCCACTATGATAAATTTAAAGATGCTACAGTTACATAAAATATTCTAAACATAATGGCTTCGACACAATCCTAAACAAACACATTCTTACCTATAAGCGGCACACTCTCTGATGGAGGCATGCTCTCAGCCACCATTAGCTGAAACACAGTGAGAGCCAGAAGAACCGTCACTCCGAGGGAAACCTTCTCCCCAGAGTCTGCAGGCAGGTAGAACCCCAGAGGAGCCAGAAAGGAGATGAGGAAACAGGGGAGGAGGAGGTTGAAGATGTAGAAGGAGGAGCGGCGCTGCAGGAGCAAGGTGTACGTGATGTCTGGATATGGGTCAGAGCAGCAGCCATACATTATGACATTCTTGGTGGCCGGCATCCCGTGGCACTCCCATTCCACATTTTCTACAAAGTCTGACAGGTCACCGCTGTCCATGCCCATAATGATGTCTACCTGGAATTAGGGTAAGGACGAGTAGGTGTAAAGTAGGCACACAACCATCTCAACCCACTGACGTTTTCCAAGAAAAGACAAATTCAACAAACAGATATAATGCTCTATACAATGAGTCTTAAGGCAAGGGTATAGAGTATGTGTGTCTGATCTCTTTTTCAAGCTAGTCAGTCTCAATTACCCACTGATCTAACACTGAGGTCAGAGCCTCACAACCCAAACCTGAGTGAAGCTTGTGTCATTTAACGAAGTCATCTGACCTGATAAATGTAGGTGACACAGATCTGCATCATCCTGAAAAGGTGGATAAACTGAATTGAGGTGGGTTTATCCTCCACAACATTCCCTGGTTGTAAGTGAGTATGGCTGCCTGTGTGCATGTGTTTCTCCATACCTGGTTACCATTGTAGGTCCAGGAGCCAAAAGTCAGGTTACATTCCTGGCTATCAAAGGGGAAGTAGGAGACATCCACCACACAGGAGCTCTTGGTGATGGCAGGAGCATCCCAGGTTATCTCTCCATTGTAGCGCAGTTTCACGTTGGTGTCCATCGGCCCAGAGAAGTCATCGTCAGCTCTGGAGGAGGAGAGAAAGTAGACACACACTAACAAAAGCTCACGTCACCAATGTCATTTAGTGAGCTGCAATGTCGTCTTCAGTTACAGTAGTCAGAATGGGACCTGGATGTTATTGGCTAAAATCCAGAATTGACTTACTAGTGTTCTCTTGTTTGTTTCAATTGTATACTTTATGTTCTATGCTTTCGACAGTGTGTTACCTGTGTATTAGACACACAAGCACAATGAACGTATTATTCAGATTACAGACTCAAAAATGGAGTTGATTCAACATCTCTGTGATACACTGTCAACAAAAAATTTAAGATTATACATTTTATACAGGTAGGATATTTGTATGGCTATTGCATTTGACTCTACAAGCATTCCTAATAAACTGGCAATTTAGTGTTTGTCAATGTACAATGTCTGATTATTGTATGTTATGTAATTATGACCACTTTGATTCTGATTTTCATGTTTTATGACATAATGTCCAAAGCATATTATGTACTAAACTACCAAGTTTGTCTCTATCATTGCATGATAGCTGTATCACAGGGGCTGTGATCACGTGAGGCAATTCTTTTGAAAAGTATGCTTATATGCAAAGGATATAAATGTACCACATATAATTTTATCACCTATATATTACTAATAGACGTTTGAGCTTTGTTAAATATACTGAAACTGTTGACAGGAGAATTTTGCAACTCTGCAGTTGTAAGTGTTTTATTACAGATTATTATTATAAAAGTATATTTATAATGTCACAAATACCTAGATTATAATGAAATACCCTCAAGAAATGTTAGTCCGTGAAAGTGGTGAGCTCCCAAGGGTGAATGTGTGTATGTGCATAATCCTGCCTCTTGCTGGAGTTAGTCTTTTAAAATAATACTGCAATAACAGTGTTTTAACCTGTTATAGTAAAATAAAGGTTTGACAAGAATTGAAACTCAGGGCCCATAGAGGCCGAAATTAGTTTTTGCTAAAAACACTATGCTCATAGGAATAGAAAGATCAGGAAACTATTTTGTGTGTGTGTGTGTGTGTGTGTGTGTGTGTGGATGACATGTTTTGGAGTGGAGAGGGAGGGGCCAGGCCTCCACACCAGGCTGCTAGGGATGTGGATGACTTCAAGTCCGTCATAGTCCTCTTTTTTCCACTTCAGGTAAGCATTGATGTCAAAGTCCAGTAGTCCTCTTTTTTCCACTTCAGGTAAGCATCATGCCACGTCTGCCTAATCCACAGATAGGCGATCAGCACCTGGTTCCTCTCATCCTTTGCGCACGCACACACGCACACACACTCAAATAAGAAAAAGCATTTGAAGATGCACTCATACAAACACACACCTACCTACAGACAATGGATACACATTAACAGCAGATCGTCTTGATCTCTTTCTCATTTCTCTACTGCTCAACAACTCTATGAGAATGACGGGGACAGATACGCCTCAGATTATCTCCACAACTGAAATCTAGCCCTGTCTGTCAATATCAGGTGGATGAGCAGAGTGACAGGGGGGATGAGGGTGATTAGTGGGGGTGGTATTGGTGTCGCTGCGAGAGCTTCAATGAAGCACCGAACCGAAGAAAACATAACCCTGTTGGGTAACAGGACACCCTAAGACACACACACACACACACACACACACACACACACACACACACACACAACCTTGTCTGGCTCTCACTGTTGCCCTCTCAAACATGACAGACTGACATCAACAGACAACCTGGTATACCACAGAGACATTACATTCAGTAGGAAAGCTGGTTCTCTCTCTTCAGCCACACAAAGCCAAACGCACGTGCCCAACACAAGTGCTAATTCTCATTGGGCTGACCCAGCACTGAACCTGAACAGGAACCTAAGCCAGCTGAGTAACAGTAGGCCTGGCCTGTACAGTAGGAGGTCTGCCTGTCCTTCATACACATCAGCACCTACACATCCATCCTTTAGCGACCACTGTCTTTGCAATAATGAAAACCCAGTATAAATTTAATACAAATACAACTTAACATCTCATCTTCATGTTTTGGATCTAGGTTTGGCATATCTATGGTGTCAGTTATACTCTACAGTTCTATGTATTTGCATGATCTCTACCAAGCTAATCATAAAGCATAACAATATTCACAAATACACCTTGGTCTTTAATAAGAACTTTTTGTGTGCGTAACAGGTTCTTCTGACAATTTTACAGATTTTTTAGTTCAGCTCAGTTCTATTTGGCTGAGACAGTGTTTTAGTTGAGGACAGTCCTGTTGTCTAGTTTGAAGAAATTGTTGTTATGTTGATAATTAAGATCTTATCATAGAATACAGTACATACAATAATCACTTTAGAATTTAGTAATGAGGATCTTGCAGATGAGCTAGCACTCACCATGTCTTTGATCTGAGAAAGTGTGATCTGTAAGGTGACGTTGAGGGCTCTGTCTGTGTCCTCCACAGGCCGCAGGGCGCTGGAATAATTCTCCATCAGATCATTCAGAAGCTTCTGGGCATAGTGACCTTGAGCAGAGTTAACCACTGGAGGGAGAAAGATGTGGTCATCGGTCATTTGTTTTTGACAAATGAACATTGGTGTTTTCTAATGTGATTTTATGTACCATTACTTCTGAGATTGTTATGTTGTCTGGCACTGTCACATACATGAAGACCATGGACTCACGTGGGCATAACCATAATATTAATGAATTTAATATCTGTATTTTCCTGTACATTGCTCTAATAGTGCCTTTAAATTAATCTTAAGAAAAACTAAAAAATTAATCTGAAAATCTAAGAAATTAGAGAGATAAATATAGACTGTGTGGTTGTAATATTTGTTACTGATGCTTTTTCTACATGCTACACTGTTTTTAGGCAATAAGTACTATAAAATGATAAAATTTATTTGGAAGCATTTGTAGGAATAATTCTTTTGTTTTTGTTGGACCATTTTAAAAACCTGCATCAAGTCTTAGTGAATTGAGAGAAAGTTAATTTTTACATTGGGTTTAAATACCAGTTTTTAATATATTAGCAAACAAACTTCCTCATCTTCATTAAATTCATCTTTTTAGATTAAGTTAAATGGTTTGAAAGCCATATGCAAAATTCAACTGGTAATGGTTTTTCCTCATGAGCATACTGCTTTGGTAACTGCTCTTCAAAGCCACTGCGGTTTGTGCATAATTGCGCGCACAGCACTGCATTTAACATTGATAAACTTTCTCTTTTAACCAAATGAGAAGCATGCGTTTAAGTTTAAAACAGCACAATCTGTTCGAATGATTAACAACACCACAGACACTTTTCATTTTCTGCAAGTAAGAGCTCGAGTCTGACTCACCTTCAGGAAGCAGCATCGCCAGACAGATTAGTGCGATCATCTTGAGCATTTCTGAATACCTCCGAGAAGAAATAAAAAACAATTGGGAACAGAAATCCACCGGTCCTGGATTTCATCTCCTAACAGGCCTACATGATGCCCGTTCAACCCCGATTGAACCCAGTTGCAGATAGCAGGGCAGTTTTAGCTGGTCGTCATGGTGGTCAGCTCAGCTCAGCTCTGGCTGCTTGGCAGGGAAGGGAGCACATCTGCTGTCTGAGACACGGAATAAAACTCCTGCTATCACATAGCAGCAGGAGACCGAGAGAAACAGGATGCCCACAAATCATCGCCTCACCACACAATGGGCTATCAACCTGTCAATCAAACGCCTGCCACCAGGTGGGCTGCTGCTCTGCCCCTACAACATACTGCCAATCCCAGGAGGGTATGGAGGAGAGAAGAGGGGAATTTTAAAATCAGTTACTCGTTTTGTTTCTCACTTAATCAAACAAACAATCAAGTGGTGCTCCATTAGTATTATGGTTGTATTTGTAGTTATAAACAGAAATAACAGAAGTTATACAGTGTTTTTAAACTTAATTCATGTTGAGGCACTTTCTGCATGTTGTCTTTTCTACGTTAAAAGTCACACAAAAAAGTAGAATCTCAATTTACAGTTGAAAATCTGGACAACTAATTTGAGCGTGGGTCATCTGTTTTCTGTTCAAAATATTGATGCACCACAGAAAGGGCGGTCAGTGCCAGGCACAGAAAATGACTGAGTTGGGCACCAGCGATCAACAGTAAAGGGACATTAATTAAAAAAAAAAAAAAAAAAGAAAATGTATGCATATACACCTTTGGAATTTGGGAGTATTGATCAGAGAAAATCAGCTATTTAACTTGTGACAGTCACTTTATTTTAGGCATTCTATCGACTGCTGAAGAAGATAATTGCTATTTCAGGACGAGTTGCAATCAGTCATGTGACCTTGGTTAGGTAAAATGCTACTACTAATAAAAATGCTCAAGGCTCACTAGGCTCCCCAGAGAAGTTGCATACATTACTCATTAATAAAAGGTCATAGATCTCTCACTTAACAAGGCCATTTTGCCTGCAATTTCAAATGTATCTTCCTTGGTAATATTTTTCAGTTTTGATGCTATGGCAGCTTCTTGCAGAAATATGGGGGTCAAACAGTGCATGGCAAGAAAGCTTCATGATTCATGAAAGAACCAGCTCAACATTATAAAAGAACAAAAATTATGGTGAAAGAGGAGCGCTGAGGAAGATACACGCAAACTATTGATTTAAACTGGAAATATTATCCTAAAGCAAAGCTCTAAAAATGTCCATCTAAACTTAGTTAAACCTAGTTATGCCATTATAAAAGTTTTTTTTTAAAAGGCCACTATTTGATTTCCCATGTGTCCAAGCATAAACATTCATCTATTATAGCAAGGCCGGAACAAGCTGTAGCCAAGGAGGTATGCTGTGGTGACATCAGTCCTATGGAAGTTTCAACAATTTAACAATGCAACGAGTTACTTTATTTTGTGTGCATTTTAATTGCAAAGTGATTATCTCAGGGCCATTGTGTAAGCCAAGCAGCATGCTCTTTTTCAGTCTCATATATTCAGCCCTCTCTAGTACAGTCTGCTGTTCTGGGATGCTTGGAGGAGTTCCAGATGGTAGCTACACTATAGAGTTATGCCAACATCCAGTGAAAGGATACACAATGAGCTTTTGTCACTGGGGATGCCTGTGAAACCTGAGGCTAGGTTAGTGTGCAGCAGGTGCAGTGCTGTACAGTTACAGATCTACACTACGTACTGCTGTTGATTAGCAGACATAAACACATCAAGTGGCAGCTTCTCTCCTGTGTGGTGCCAGTGTGCAGGCTGAAATATAATGTTCAGATAACTGCCAGGGTTTTCCTGGAGAGATTCAGCATAACACAACATGCTACCAGGCAGGCCATCTGTTATTGTGCCCAAACTCGGTTTCCCTCACCATAAGCAAGGTGATCTGAATATCATGATAAGTGCCCGAATCACTTCCTTGTCGAGGCTATAAATCCATTAAAAATGTGCTTGCTCAACCAGGAACGTCACGCAATAGCAGTGTAATACTACTGTAGAAGTCCAAAGTACTACGGTATAGAAAGGCCAACTTCAATATGCATAATTCATTCTCCAGTTCTTCTGCAGCTTCATCTAAATTGGCTTGCTTGCTCTATTTTCACTGGCCATGCAATTCCCTGCCAGTTCAATATCTGTTGGTCTTGTAAGGTTAGTGCCTCGCACTAGTTTTTATTCAAATGTATGCACAGCCAAACAAGCTTACAAACACATGCTGAATCCCAAACAAAAGCATACACAAACAGTTCCTCGATTTATCATTATGCGACTGAGATTAAACCAAGATTGACTGTCATATACTGACATTACTGAAGGTAACATTATTGCCAGTTAGTTTTTAGATGTTGCTTGGATTTTTTCTAATTTCCTAAAGGGGAATACTATTAAAGATGACTATCATGCAATAAATGTGTGTCATTGAGAGCCAACACAGAAAGGACAGAGTGTGGATTAATTTACACAGACTTTAATATCTTTATTTACAGATGAATCATTTTGACATATTTATCTGTTGGCGTAGTTAAGACGATGAAATGTTTTTCAAACTTGTTTGGAGCTATTTCCATCCAGACTTTTGACAGATTGTGTTACTGCTGAACATGTTTTTTTTTTTGTTTGTTTTGTTTCCTCTTAGTTTAAAAACAAGAATCCAAATGTATTCCTGTAGGAGGTCAAAACCAAATAAAATTTTTTTTAAAAAAATGTGGGGAAAGGGACAGGTGGAGTAAGCCATGTTGAGAGCAGGTGTTGGGGTGGGAACTGGGGTTTGCTGCAGGAGGTTTGGGTTCGTCACAGTTGAAGGGGGGAAAAAGTGTGATGAAAATGTGTGTGGCTACATCTCAGTGATACTTTATGAGCTGGTTTCTAGAACAGGGAATAAGCCTCATCCTATTCAATGTCTGAATAACTCCATATTTTTTGCCTGGTGTGCTATATAAACTTGACCAGAATTTTATCTGAATGTCCAAATTTTTTGTGAAAATGTATACCCTTTATAGTGCCTTCAAAAACTCCCAGTGATGGGACAATATAATGATTTGTAAGGGTGCCGAAATTTCAACTTACCACTCATTTTAGAGTACCCTATACAATTATAAACAAAACACTGAGTGTTTATTGTGTAAGGATGAATGAATGAGTAACTGTAGTGATGTTGGACACAACACAAGAAATTTTCAGTAGAGATACCATCTTAAAAGTCTAGGATTCTGCTTAACCCGTTTAGAAAACAGGACCAAAGTGTGTAAAAATCAGGACCAGGTCTGAGCCTCCTTGAATGGCTTGACTCTCTCCTACAAAATGTTTACACAAATTAAGGTAAATGCACTGCATAGGCAAGGATAAGCTGCTGACAGCCACTTCTTGGACACAGCCAGAAAGCTGAGAGACTGGCAGGCGTGGGTGGGGTCTTAAGTCTGGCATTTGCTTCAAAGGGGGTGAGATGTGGTTGGACTTTTGATTGTAGCACTGAGTGGAACGTTGCTTGAACTTAATGAAACCAGAGATAAAAGCTCACAGAGCGGCTGATTAGAGTGTGGTACATTCGAGGTGATGACCGGGGATGAGAGATGCCACACAGAGGGGATAAAAAGGGGGATGGAGAAGAGGGGAAGTGCGGAGGTGAGGAGTCCACTGTGAAACAAGAGGATGCGACAGAGGAAGAGACGCTTTCAGAAAGCAGAAATTCAGAGGAGAGAAGATGTGTATGTGAGAGGAGGGGAGATAGGGATCAAGAGGAAGATGAACGGGGTGTCAAGATTCAGTTACTGAGCAGTAGCTCTGTCGCTGTTTCCACATCCCAGGATTTCGACGACAACGCCACTATTACTGCATTCTAGGAGAAAAACAAAAACCCGTCAGAACCGCAGTTTTATTCAGTGGTATTATTTAGCAGTGCAATGCTAGTGACAAAAAAGGTTTAGAGATACTCACTTTTTCGAAGCCCATGGCACAGAGTTTGTCTATTTTGCGTGTGTACTCTGGACTGGAGACAGGAGCTCCTGCATAGACATGAGACCAGAGCCTCGCTGTCTGTTTGAACATCTCTGGGTTTTGCTTGTACTGTGTGAATGAATGTGAAAAGAAACAGTAAGTTTGTGTGAAAGGTGTTCAGCATACCACCATCAACAAGTGAAACTTTCTATATTTTTCTAAGTAGTTTAGATCAAGTTTTGAGATTTGTTTTCACTTTTTACAAGTTCTTTTGATCACTGTCAAAAAAAATCTTAACTAAATCGGCTGCAAAGCCACAGCAATTAATTAGTTATCACTTAGTCAATCAACGGTAAAATATTGCAAATATTTTGATAATCAATCAATTTTTTTTTTTTTAAGCAAAAATGGCAAAAATCCATGGGTTCTAGCTTCCCAAATGTGAGCATTTTCTGGTTTTTATCCTCTTCCATTATAGTAAACTGAATATTTTTGGGTTTTGGACTCTTGGTTGGACAAAACAAGTCATTGGAAGACATCATCTTGGATTCAAGAAGAAACATTTGATAGGCATTTTTTGCAATTTGCTGTGATTTTAATGGACCAAATGACAGTTCAGTTAATCAGGAAAGTAGATTAATAAAGAATGAAAATACTCGCTAGTGGCAGCGCTTATGTTCTGTGATTTAAAGTTGTAAAACAATACAACATGTTAAAGTATAAGGGGGTGGAACTATTTGCTACTGCTTTGAATAATATCCCTCAGCGTAAAGATGGCTACAAGCAGAGGGGTGGTGAACTTACGGCCCATCTATACTACTGTGTATATGTGGCTCCACAACAGATTGCCAATAAAATAATGTTCTGCAAGATTTCAAGGCTGCTGAGACATTCAGAGCCAGATGAACTGATAGAGCTGCAATCTGCCAGGCAGTCATTTCAGTCCAATGTTGGCCAGCTTTCTGTTTCCAATGCTGTGTTTGCATGGTTGAAATGTAATGCAGGTGTAGATTTTCATCATCATAAGCTATTAGCTCTTTAACTATTATGTACATAAATAAACTATAACATCATATCAAGTTTTGGACTCGACATACGATATTTCAAAAGGGTCATTATATAGTACAACACTAAGACCTACCAAACACTGTTAATGTCAAATGTTCATGCAGCATTTTTAGTGCAGCTTTAAGAGAATTTAAGGTGCAACACCTTCTAAACCACCTGAACAACCTCAGGTTTCTACTCTTTACTGGACCTCTGACCAACTGTTTAACATTCAGTAATATAAACTGTGTTTAAAGCATGAACATCACTGGACAGCTACGACATTTAAAAAAAAAAAATCACAATTCCACTATTCTAAATTTTATATAACTTTACTTCATTCCTTCGTCACATACATTTCACTGGGATATGGGTTGTTAAGCAATAGATGCCTGTTACTCTATGCAGGATAAGTGATTGTATGTAGGTGTTATGTGTTCAGTAGAGCAGGATAGTCTTTTCAGTAAGAAAAGCAGGCGATGAGCACACAGCATACTGCCTACACATTATATTTCACAACAGTTTCACATTACTGGCACTGCGCTGAAGACTGCTTAACCTGTAACAATTAATTGGTGTTCAGCACAGAAGAAAAGAATAATGTATCAACTCATATAAGGGTGTTTAAGGTAATAAGCCTGGGTCATACACAGGTGGATCTGACCTAAACAACAGAACGAAAACATTTTTAACTTGGCATGACAATTAACATCAGAGGTGCATTCCTCTAAGGCAATACTTTGGTGGTGCCAATAATTTATCTTGTTAATAGAATAATCATTATGTCACACTACCTGTCCAACCTCTCCCGTGATATTTAGTCATGACAGGGCCTGGGGGCGTAACTAGCAAAATATGAGAGATTCAAGAGCTCTTAGATATTTTACTGAGGTACAGTTTGTCCCAGGGACATCATAATTATATTCATAGTTAGGGGTTTGAAATGTATAACATTTAGTACTTGTACAGTCCACAACTGTATATATGTATAAAAAAAAAGAGCGCTGTATGAATGTGTGTGAATGGGTGAATGTCACAGTAGTGTAAAGCGCTTCGAGTGGTCGATAAGACTAGAAAAGTGCTATATAAGTGAGGTTTACTTAACATTTGACTAGGTGCCAAGGTGGGATCTGTTCAACTAACCTTTGGAAAAAAATTCAATTGTTAACCTAATTTATGAAAGCCATAACACCATCAAAACTAAGCAATTGCTCAGTGTCCACTTTTTCATGGAAACAATATCCTTGAGCTCCAGGTGTCTTCATCAAGTGCCATTCATTCATTCATACCTACAGTCCAAACCCCAATAATATTCCATTTATTTTATTTTATTATTACTAAGAAAAGCATAACATTGTCACATCTGACAACCTGGAACTATCAATTTTTTTGGCAACTTTGTTTAAGAAATATGTTAAATGATCTGTCTATTATCAAAATAGTTCTAGATTAATTTTCTTGTCAATCAACTAATCAATTAATCTAGCTGGAAAAATGAAGTACCATGCCTATGCATGTGTCACAGTAGGACTAAATGATATTGACACAATATAAGTATCACAATATTTTTGACAAATTCTTCCAATTATGCAACAGTTTTTTGGATATGAGTACTGCTGCTTACGGAAGGTATTTAAGTTCATAAATTTTAAGTTGAATTCATTAGTAGCAGTTGTTGATATGATGTCTAAGCAGGTGGAGGAACTGACATTTGCATTTTACTCACCAAGTATGGTGTAATACACGGGCCCCCAACCATACCAGTAATACATTTAAAAGACAACTCTCTAAATACGAAGGTTATTAGAATTATTGTATCTTAAACACCGTCATAATAAGCTGAGAACCCTTGGCATTAGTTTGGAAAACTACATCAGCTAACTGTAACTGAAGCCTTTACAAATAGCAAACAACCGAGCTTTCTGTTTGTAAAGGCTAGTACAATAACCATATTCCTAGAAGGTATCTAATGTCATATAACGATTAATATAATATTGTATGCATATGTTACCCCATTTGGAAATGTTTAAATACATAGCTGCAGTAAATTTATTCAACCAAAAGTGAAAACATAAAACACATGCACACCCACCTGATTGGCTACCACTGCGTCCTGTGGGTCATCTGGTTCTGCAGCTGCCAATAAGGCTTGTAGTGACAAGAGGACTGTCCTCAGAGTCATAGCTGCCGCCCTGAAAGAATATAGAGTATAAGTCACCTTTTAGTGCAACACCAATATGAGAATGAACTCTGCTCATGGCCTCTGACTCCTAGAGATGTGTTTCCCCAAAGGTTTCTATTTTTGGTTGGGAGTAGTTAAGGAACATTTTCAATACTCGACATGATAGTAGAACAGCTAGTTTAAATACCTTTGATCTGTGTGCCTGAACACTTACATCACTGTTCATAAAAACTGTGATTAATAATAACAACTAATGCTTTCTACATTATCATCAGTCTGACTCACCTATTTAACTCTGTACCTCTGTTTTGTATTGTATCAATATATTATAATAAGTGGGAGTTTGGTTCAATGCATATTGGGGCATTTGGGGGCTGCATAGTTTTCAAGTTGAAATTACTGACAAGAGGATTGTGTTATCCAACATTTACAGGGGTGGACATTAGAAACAACTTGGCTACAACTTTGGCTTTTGGTAGGGGAAAGACTGTCTCACATGACTAGAAAAGTATTTCGTGATGGATGTATAGTGGAAGAAGAATGTCAAGAATGCTGGCGCACATTCACTCACCACTGGTCTTTGAGAATGTCCAGACATATTGCACCTGTGACTGAGCTGATGTTGGGATGCCAGATCTTTGTGATAAATCGCACCTGAGATATTAAATGAAAGTCAGACGAAGTAAATCATTGGCAGATTAGCACAGCAATGGAAAGTTTCTGAAGCCAATGTTCACAAGGAAAGGGATAGTTATCAGTAACAATAACAGCAATGAATCCCTACCTTTGGTGGATTGAATGGATACGTCTCTGGAATTTTAATTTCTAGTTGATATCTACCTCCTGGAAGAAATGAGAGGAATCACAATTATTTAAGAAGCATCCCAGGGCCATTTTAGGCATGCAATAAAAGGGTAACCTATGATGCAAGTTGTTTTAGATTACATTATTAAATATTAAAAACCTCTTTAGTTAGTTAGTTGGTGAGGCCCTCTCAGAAAAAAGTTATCAGTGACGCCCAATATCACAACTGTGCAACCATGCATACGGGTTAGCAGACGGCAGTGTGTCTAAATGAGCCCCTCACCTTCGTATGGTGTGTCAGGTGGCCCTGCTATCTCCCCTTTAAGTTCTGTGAAGTTCTCATCCACCAGATCCACCTTTATCTGGTTTTTGCTCGTCTGAAAGGGGGAAAAGGCAAAGAAGCATTTTAACTTCAGCAGACAGACTGCAAAGTGTTAAGCTAGCTTGCTGTCAAACTTCAAACCTGCCTATGCAGCATAAATTGACCGACCGACCCCCCATTGGCATTAGCGAAAGTTGACCTCAACTTGTTGCACACATCTTACGGATCTACATGTAATAGGGCCGCTAATGTAGGTAGAGAAGAGTCTATACGGAGTCAAGAGGAAACATGTTAAGAGTACATCTTCAGCACTACAGCCGAATCACACCAAACTCTTTGCTAGGGCTAACCCACCTAGCTTATTGACTATAGAAAGCATGGTAAGCTAGTCAATGACGTGAACTTAGCAATATTAACTTCAGGCTAAATTTATTTCAACATCTGCTTAACTTCTTTCAAGCAAAAATAACTTTCTTGGCTTCAACTTCCCCAGAGTGGCATATTATTGCTAGCGGTAGTAGCTATTTGTGAAGCCGGATGCACTGCCGTGTCTGTTAGCTAATGCTAGCAGCTCGGTGATTAGCAAGCTGACAGCTGAGCCAGCGACGCGTCACTCACATTCAGACTGTAGTCACAGAAAGAAAAAACAAAAGCCGTAATTTTAACTGGCGAACAAGACCACCAACCTCTTCACTTTTGAGGACTTCCTTGAATTCCCGTTTTATCCTCTGAACCGCGATGTTGGCCATGGTTCCCCCGTGTTCCCGTCCGGTTGGGGCCTCGCCGCCGTCCGACCTGCCTAACGTTAGCTAGCTTCTTCTGCCCACAAGAGCTCTGCACTTTTTTTGGACACAACCTCAAAAATAACAGCTGTACACTCGTTAACCGGGAGTGCTGTCAGTGCAGGTTATCAATGTGCGGTCACAATTCGTTAAAACAACTCAACATGTATCTGTCATCTCAAATGTGTAACAAGACAATGGTTGGTGGTACTGAAAACATTTTAATACCAAACTGCATGCAGTCTGGAGGAGAGGGGGTCATGTGATCTGTATTGCCATCCTGGACGCCTCCTGCCATTGGTTGGTCTGTTCAAGATGAATAATGTATTGTGTAATAATAACCACAATAATACATTATTATTATTATTATTATTATTATTATTATTATTATTATTATCATCATCATCATCATCATCATCATCATCATCTTTTAAAACATATACACAAGGGTGGTATATATTGAAGAACAAGGTCAGTGTGTCATTTTAGATCCCATTTTAATGCAAAATAAAAGTGATCTCAGAAAAAACCTAAATAGTAAACAGGGTTTCACACAATGACTAGCAGATTACATTTTATCATTACCATGTGATCAGTTAGTTTTGGACAAAAAATGCTCTAAAATGAAGTTAGGCAACACGGTCCTTGTAAGCAGTTTTCAAGTCTAAAGTATATGTCACCTGCAGTCTTGTGAACATGAAGACTCAGTTGACTTCCATTGCAGCTGTAAGTTTACAAGTAAACAGTGTTCAGCTACTTTTGTCTGATGGTCGACGTTAAATTAGCATGTCTTTCTCTCATTCAAATCGAAGATGGAAGTCACAGGGTATATGCCTTTAAAGACAGATGGGACACAGATGAGTGAAAAAGAAAATATTTTACTTTTAAGTGACCAGAAAGTCCTGAGAGAAGCATACTTTACACACTTTAGAAGAACAATTCAAATATTTAAGCTACTAAAATTCAAAGTGCTGGAGATGCAGTTATCCAGATATCTTAATATACAAGCTTTACTCTAACTTTACTGCACTGAAGCAACAATCATGGCATCTTCAAAATGCAAAGTTATCTCAACTTCTGTAGCCATGATGCTTCATTACTGGAAACACATGAGCATTTTATGTACTTTTAGTATTCTTCACATTTTTTAACAAAATATAGACCCACATTTTACAGTGTGCTTCATCAAAGCTGCAAACAGTTACACTAGGGGGCATCATTGTTCCATGGAGATTGACACAGTCTGTGGCACACAGTAAACATCATGTCTCCTGTTTGAATGAAGTGGATACCACTCGAAAATACTTTTTTTAAAACTCTTTCTTACAAAATTGATGCAATCTACTTTTAAATTTGAGATAAACTTGTCTTATATGATATAGAATATCGTATTAAAGTCACGTTTTAGTCTGATGTACACAATATAATTATCCCTGACTGACGTTATTACAATACTAGAATCATTACATTGACATATTTTCTCCAAAGTGAAGATCAAAAATAAGATCAGCATTTATGTAAAGCATTTATTCTTTACTGTAGACCACAGAGCTCACATAATCAGGTTTTTTAGAAGTACAACACATGGCATTTGGTAAATCTGTTGGCATCTCATGGTCGTTCAATACACAAATAAAATAGCTTACACAATTCCCCAAACTGATTACCCTCCGTCTAAATAACCCGTTCTAACAGTAAAATGGAGTAGTATTTTTGAACTGATCACACAACAGGCATTAATGGACCAGACAAAATCAGAGATCATGGATCTTCTCTGTCAATGAGCTACACAAAGTTTGTCTGCTACACAGTACGGAGTTGACCTCCTCTACAGTTAGCACTTAACAACAGGTGGACATGAGCATACGGGTACTCCTTCCCTTCTTCTCCTCCTGCTCATCCTGTTTGTTCTCCTCCCTCTGGCTCTTGTTTGGTTTCTCTTGGTGATGATGACAAAGATGACGAGTGCTGCCAACATAACAGCTGTTATCAGGAGGCAACCACCGAAAACCAGCATCGCTTTGTACTTGAACATCCATACACATACAGAGCAAGGTTCGTGCAGCTCACTGAACCTGCAGGTCTGCATGGTGTCATCCTCTGGGAAACCGCTGTGAGTGATAATTTCTCTGTAGACAGCAATGGAGGACTTGGCTTTGGATTGATGTTGGGTAGAAGTGAAAAGCCCATACTGCGGGACATGTCGATCTTGCAGTTTCCACACGTAGAAGCCCTCCAGGTGGACCCCATCTATTTGGTGAGCTGGAGACAAATAGGATAAAAGAGGAAATTGAGATAAGAATCATTCATCTACTCTCCAGTTCCTCATCCCTTTCAAGCAATATGAATAACCCAGATATATTGTTATTTTACCACTAAAAGAAACAATCAAATGTTAAGAATACATGCCCGTGGGTGTACATATGTTAGAAAACAACATATTTGTATGTGCAAATACAGGAGAACCATAAAGGGCAAAGTATGAACACAAAACTGATCAGCACTGTCGTTGATTGTGTTTCTCTACCTGTTCTCTCTGTTTTTATGATCTTCATCGTTTCTCATTAAGTCTGGGTTTTTATAGTAGGTAGCAATATGGTCATAAAACCTATATTGCTTTGTCTACGTCTCAACGTAATGAACACTGCAGAGCTCCATTTTGTTCCCACTGAAATATGATTACACTTCACATTCTGGACAAAATAAGGACATTACATAATGGCAGACTGATAGAGATTAAGTGCTTGTCCCACCTTTGAGAGCCTCCTGCAGGTAACCCCTAAGGTAGTGTTGCCTGAGTTTGTCCTCAACAGGAGCCTGATCATCAACCCCACTGGCTGTGACAAGGATAGGTAGAGCCCTGCCATATCTCTCGCTCACCCAGTTCAGGATCTTCCTCAGACCCCAGGGTACAAGAGCCTGCCCCAGACTGGATGAGAGCCAGGTGGGATCAGAAAGCGTCAGACAGTCATGATCAGGAGATCTCTTCTCCTGAAAAGTGGTCTTTGTGTGGAGATATGGAGAGACCAAACGGGTGGTAAAATGGTTCAGTGCGATAAAACTCAAAGCCCCTCTCAGCTCCTCCTTCTCCGTCTCAGTAAAACTAGGCAGAGGAGATCCAGGGAGGCCCATTACTCGAGCTCTCTCCTCGAGGTATGCCTTCATTTCTTGTGGGTAGCCCCCCTTGCTATGCTTCTCCTCGTATACAGTTCCCAGCAACGGGTCTAAGAAGCGACCAAGTTCAAACAAAAGGAATCTCTGTGCTGCTGCTGTATGTGAGTCCAGGAAAGGGTTGGCAGGTTCAGCCCAGTCAGCATGTAGTGCGAGTGATACCAGCGCTCCCTGTTGACTATAATGTTCCCTCTCATATAGCCTCCAGGCTTTTGCATGAGCCAGAAGAAGATTATGGGCTGCTTGATGCTTCTCTTTCCCATTCGAATAAACATCTACGAGTCGATTCGGCTCATTGATGGTGATCCAGTATCGAACCAAGGATCCCAGCTGCTGGTAGCAGAGTGCTGCATATTCCTGAAAAGCTGCAACTGTGCTGTAGTTAAGCCAACTCCCAGAAGCATATATTGGCCTAGGCAAGCCCATGTTTGGAGCTCTGTGTGTCGGGTAGTAGAGAATTACTACAGCATCCAGGTTCAGCTTCTTGAGCTCGGTCAGGACACAGCGGTAGTACCTGTTAGATGTAATAACAATGTGAAACAAAGTATAGAATTATGAGTTAATTTGTGTAGTTTGAGTGACTGACTCAGACAAAGTTAGGTGGTGTCACCTTTAAATCAAAATTGGGCAGAATTTTGGGATGGTCCATGTTTGTGTGTGTGTGTGTGTGTGTGTGTGTGTGTGTGTGTGTGTGTGTGTGTGTGTGTGTGTGTGTATTTCTACCTCAGAGCCTCAGTGTTCACATTAGAGAGATCTCCCTGGGGTAAAATCAGAGACCAGTTTAGGGCAAAGCGGTAGTGAGATGCCCCAGTGGATGCAAACAGGCGAAGATGACCATGGATGGCCAAATAGTCAGTGCACTGGGCTGGTCTCGTATGTAGCTTCACCCCTGGGACTGGACGCAATGATCCATCTCCTGTCAGGTTCCAGCTGTACAAATGGGGGTCAGTAAACTGTGGTGAGAAAGGGAAGAAATGGACCTACAACAACAAAAAAAGACATAAAAGAATATCAGGGTCAATATAGACTTTATTTAGCATTTTCTGCTGCAAAATCAACCTCGTCTTCTCACCTGTAAAGTGGAGTCAGCAATACCCCAGTGAAAGTCACAAGGGAAACGGCCTTTGACTTCTCTGAAGGTTTCATCACTGAGGAAACCATTGTTAGCGACAACATGCTGATAGTACTGAGCAGAGGTCTTGGGGGTCCTGGTTCGGTTTTGTTGGCTAAAGTCAATGTGGAAAAGTCCTCGTCTAACAGTATAGCCATAATTCCACTCAAATCCATCCACCAATGACCAGGCGGAGTAGCCAAACACCTGCACACCATCAAACTGAATAGCTGTAACAGAAATACAGAGAAAAAGGACTTCACATATTTGTTTCATGATGACTTCATTAAATGATCTAACTCATATTTGTTTGCTCTTTTACAGTTCTCCACTCACCTTGCAGGACCTGGTTGATAAAACTCTTCATCAGATAGATGGCCACTGTGTCCTCCCTTCCCACACTTGCTTCAGAGAACCAGCCTCCCTCAGCCACCAGCACCCTCGGGTCCCCATACTCCAGTTTTATCCAGCTCAGTATGCGCCTCAGGTCTGGGGTCACAGTCTGCCCATACTGGACCAGGTTCCGGCCCAGACGGAGGTTGTTAGGTCCAAAGGACAGAGCAAAAAAGTCAGCTGTTTTCTGCACCCAAAACTTCTCCTCAGAGGTGAATGTGGGTAGGACGGCCCCATGCTTGATTTTTAAAGAGAATGGATAGTCCCCATCTCCAAAGATGGGGTTGGCAAACCAGCCAAGCACAGCCTCTACAGACTGCTGGCAAAGCTCAACATTGGCAGCTGTGACTTGGCCTCTTTGAGGCTCAACCCAGTGGGATCCCAGAACAATGGATATTTTACCCTTCTGAGTTGGGCGGAAGTGGGTGTCGTAGGTGTGCCATGCTTTGGCATGTGCCTGGAAATCACAGCAGACATATTATTATGATGCATTGTACTGTTGTCCACAACAAAATCACAACGGTATAATAGGCCTTTTCCACCCAAGACAATACACACACCTGGTCTTTGTTCTATATTTGTTTATAACCCTCATACTGGATGGCTATTACACAGTGGTTGTTTTCAGCAGCTAGTTTTTTGCACGATGACATCTTCCTAGTTCCATTTTTTTCTTTCTATCCCGAACTCTTCTACTTACATACCCTTACTATCTAATGAATTCTCTGAATGTGTAAACAAAATATCCCAGTCGTTGGTTAAACACTGGATGTCGATGTAGACAAAAAAATGAGCGATCGTTGAATTCCATTTAGCTGCTTCAGTTTCAGCGTCCTGGTGCTGTTCATGGTGACTCACCGTCACGGCTTACTGGGACACTTGAAAAGAACATAGCTTTTGGTAATTTTAATGGTAACATGTTTGCTTTTGCTACTATGATAAGTGCCGTGCAAAAGGCCTATCAAACTTTTTAAATACTGCAGAACAGTGTTCACAGAGTGCATATATCTGTGCCAAGCCTGCACAATCTTCTAAATTTAATCATTTAAAAATGTTAATAAAACACACATCTGGATCAAGCATTAAAAGACACAGTGAGAGAAAAACATGTAATAGATTGTTTTCATTTAACTTGTTCCTATGCCTTGAACTGACTTTACTTTCCACAAAATTTAATTAAAATTTGTTTTTAACTTCTTGTTTCTTGATATGTCATGCTAAATAACAGATAAATATGCAATTAACAAATAGGACCAAAGACACAACTTCCTCAGCAGAAGTACCAGAGTAATTATGAAAACAATCTATTAGGCACCAGAGAAATATTATTCCCTCATGCTATCTGTACAAATACCATCTGTTCTAGACTCTCAACTGCATAAACTTAAGTGATTATTAATGAAGCATATCTCCATGACTTCCTGTAACACGTTTCTCGCACAAAAGTGCTGATGTGGTGGACTTTGAACTAAATGTCTCTTTAAGTGTCCTGTTTACTGATCACAAACCTGTCAAAACAAAATATGATCAGCTTATTTTTAAAAGATATATTAGAATGGAGCAGTAAGGCTTTGCACTTGGCTCCAACAGTTATATGTCACAATGCAATAAATCAAACTTCATTGTCTTAATTGATTTAATTTGATTGCAACAAAATATCAAAGTAATGGTGCTTGCTTCACTGTCTTGTGACCTCAAAATCGTTTGGAGGACGCAAACATTAACTGACCATCATAAACTGCTAAAGCTTATAGATGGCCTATATCATTAGATAATTCTTCATGTACTCTTGTTTACAGCCCAGGCAGCTACAATACAATATGAGTACATTAATCTACAGACTCCTAATCTATTGAGCCGGTCTGACTTACCCTGATCAGGTTGTGGGCCACATTGAGAGAGCCAGAGGGACCCCCTGTCTCTCCAGGAGCGTGCACACCTGTCCCATACCCCTGTACAGCCACCAGGTATGGGTTATGCATTGTAAGCCAGTACCTAACACGACTCCCAAACGTTTGGAAACAAAAAGCAGCATACTCCTCAAATAGTTCCACCAGTGTGTCATTTTTCCAGCCTCCATATCGCTCCTGCAGGACCTGTGGCAGGTCCCAGTGATGGAGAGTGACGATGGGCTCGATTTTCTTTTGCAGAAGTCTTTCTATGAGGCGGCTGTAATGCTCCACAGCAGCTGTATTGGGCTGACTCCTGGCATTCCCATCAGGAAAGAACCTGGGCCAGGAGAGAGAGAACGAGTATGATCTTACACCTAGAAACTCCAGTGCCTTAACATCTTCTTCCCAGTGAGTGTAGCTGTCACTAGCCACATTGGCAGTCTCGGTTGCCAAAATACCACTGACAGCGGAGTGGGTGAAATGGTCCCAGATAGAGGTTCCCTTCCCTTCCTGGTCCCAGGATCCTTCTGTCTGGAATGCAGACGTCCCCGAACCCCAGAGGAATCCTGAAGGGAAGGTGTCATAAAGGAAAGACTGGTCTTTGGTGATGGGGTCATGCTTGGGCTGCTGCCAAATCTCCCTGCCCTCTCCAAGAGAGCAGGCTGCCTCGTTTGAACCACACACCAACAACAGGGCACAGAGTAAGAGGCGCTGACATGTGGGAGGAGAAGGATGGTTCAGCATACTGAAGGAGTCCCCTTTCTTTCAGAAATCCACTTGAAGGGGGTAGGTGGTGTCAGTAAGAACAGCTGCTCTGTTGAACATAAATCCTCTTGTCACTGACACAAGATCCATAATGGTGGTAAGGAAGGGAGAGAAATGATCACAGCCAGGAAAGAGGGACATCTGAAGCTGTGATGTGCTGCAGGATCCATCTAACAACCTGCTCAGACTTCCCTATCTCTCCCTCATTGTACTTGTGCTGCCATAGCCCCTCCCTACCGCATAAGGTTCACATGTACAAAGGTTGACTCATATCCACATACGCTTTCATTACTCTCCTTTTGAGAAGTTTCCGGTGAATTATTTTCACATGTAATTCCAAAAACACCATCTCCACCATCCTCTAATTATATCACCAAATCAAAAAAAGACTTTAAAAGAGAAGACAGACACTATCCTATCCCTGTGAAGACACACAAACAAAGCTCTAAACATGCTGTTGATTGCTGTAAAAGAAGATTCTTAAGTCAATAATTAGCTTGAACTCTGATCTTAGTAGTTCAGATTGTGATCTGTTTCCAACAAACACATACAGATTTTTTGCCCACATTTGAGTAAATGGATTTCATTTTTGTCAACATGAATTCACATGTTCAAGACATATTGACGATATTTATTGAAAAAAAGCGGGATGGACAATATAATGATGTGCTGCCTAATGAAAAATCAGGCTATTCTCTGTTTTCTTGTGGCCAGAGGCTGTGAAGCATGTCCTCTGTGTTCTTCCCAGATTTGATCAAACCACGCCAGGTGAGAACAGTCACACCAGCTCATATGACCTATTCCATTAAGCTCCACTTACTGTGTGAGTAACAGTCACTGAGCCAAGGAAAAAGCAGAGCTGCCAGACTAAAAACGTTATTGGAAGAGTGTGTGTTTGAGTGTGTGAGAGAGAGAGAGAGAGAGAGAGAGAGAGACTGTCCATCTGTCTGTACACACGCTTGTCTTTGATTAAGCCTCCCAGTCACAATAAAACAGGTCAAAGCTCATCAAAAAGCCCCTTTCTCACCTGCCTTCATTAAGGCAGTGTGCACAGCTGTCTAAAGTCAACAGCATAGTTGCCCAGGATACACTCTGCCTCAAAGCATTAGTGGGATAGGTCAATTGAGTTGGGAAATGGTCATCTACCACCCAGACTGACCTCAGTGTGGTTGCTATGATACAGAAAAGATGCCTCAAAAACACTGAACTCCATTGCGACTGTATATCGTTCATGCAACTCACAGCACACGTTCATATCGGAAAAAAATGGGGAAAAAATAGAGAAGAAAAATGCTAATGGTCTGCAGTGCAGTGTGTTTGTGAATGGTTACTGTCATGAATATGTTAGTTGCCCCGTTTCTTTGTGTAGATAAAATAAACTAAATGTCTCTTACAGTGTAATAGCATAGTGTATAAAGGATGTACAGAAGACGCAGCCAGCCAAAAAACATTAAATTATTCAGATTTAAATTAAGTTAAATCTGAATAACTTCATATTGATTTAGTTGTTCATTTAAAACTGAATAACAAAATTTAAACCAGAATTAACTTCTTTCACTGTCCCTACATAATAATATAATGTAATGCAACATGCATCTCATCATGAAACATAAAAAAAAAGTTTGTTTATTTATGTTTATTTCCTATTACTTTTTATTGAATAATAGTTCATTAAAAGCTCTCTTCAGTAAATTTTAGGGCAGTGAAAAGAGGATGTGCATGTGAGAAATATGTGGTGTGAGAATAACTTTCATTTCTGCATGTGTTTCCTCTCAGCACTGTTTATACTTTACCATCAGAAGAGGTTGTTGAACAGAGACAAAATCCGAGAAGAGCAGAGGCAGATTCACTGACTGCAGTAAGTCTTTTTATTCAGTTTTGGTTTCCCCCCTCCTAGATTTTGAGCTTCTGCAACCGATATTTTTATGGACTTAAAGACAGAACACGGATTCCTTCTGCTACTTATTGAGACTCAAATATGATGGACTGCAACATATCGACTAATTAAACACTCAGCTAATTAACAAGATACTAAGTACAGTGGTTCTGCTGAAAAATTCATCTAAGCTCAGCACAGGTTAGTGCCCTGTTTTGTCTGTCTGTGTGCTGTATTGTTGTTAAATTTAGGTGTGTTTAGATTAGATTTATTTTTGCTAGGGTTTTATTATTCTTTAATTAATTTATAATTTTATTTTACCAACATAGTCTCTTGAAACTGACATGTCATCTTGACCAGTATAGCAGAATATTAAGATGACGCAAGCCAACATGCAGAGAAGGTTGCAAGGTAAAGTCTATATAAGCATAAAACAGTTGAAACCAGGCATAAGAGTATGCTATGCATTAAAAACTAAAAAATTCAAAGTTTTTATGACTATAAATTTAAAGAAAATAATATTTTTACTTAAATTTGTTATGGGATGTGTGGACGCATAAGTAATACTAACCTTTTGAATGATCAAAGGCAGTTTATTCCCAAACAAAAGACTCACTATTATGGCCAAGCAGAAAAAACGAACGTGAAATGAGGGAAAATTAAACAATAAAATTACATATACAGTCTCTGTGAGATGAACAATGATAACATAGATGTTTATTTCCTTACTTTTATCCAGGCAAAAAATGAGCCCCATGACTGCTGCCCTCTGGGCGGCGGTCATGTTGACGAGACTCCAGCAGATTTCTTCATCACCTGACAGCACCGTAGACCGCTCATCCAAAAACCTCTCCTCAGTCCCAAGAGACCTGCCACAGAAGGTTGAGATTTTAGACCTTTCCTGCAACCACATACAGCAACTTCACCGAGGAGACTTTAAAAACACCACTCTCCTGAGGTTCCTAAATGTGTCATGGAATACTTTGGAGGAGATCGATCCAGAGACATTCCTCGACACACCACTCCTGGAGGACCTGGACCTGTCGCACAACAGGCTGAAGAACCTGTCGGGTCAGCAGTACCTGCTACACACAGGGAACCTTCAGTTGCTAAATCTGGCCTGTAACAAGTTTCTCACGATGACACTTGGGAGTGTGTTCACGTCCCTGGTAAAACTGAAGAGATTAGCACTCGGAGCAAAAAACATCAGTATTGGGGATTTCAAGAATTTAGCTGAAGTGAAACTATGCCAACTGACCCTTTGCCTGGGGGATGAACTGGATTATGAGGCAGGCAGCCTCGAGGATGTACACGCTCAGAGGCTTCAGATAGCCCTCACTAGCAATCAAATAATAGAGCGCGCTCTGGTTGCTGATGCTCTGTCACTCTTTTCTGAAGTGGAGTTGATGAATTTGAACGGTGGCTACAGGGAACTAAGTGAGCAGCTGAGTGAGAGACTAGAAATCCGCACTTCTCATCTTTATCTCACCAACATATCAATTAAATGGCAGGATCTAACTCACTATGTGAATGTGACTCTGCGTACATCTATTACCCATCTGGGCACTTCTGATGTGGCCATGTACAATTTGCCGTATGATGACAGTTATCTGCCCCGGAGATCTAAAATGAAGTCCTTTTCAGCCAGGAGGGCAGTGGTGAAATCTTTCTTCTTTTCACAGGAGGCTGTGTACAATTTTTTTATCAATATGCCAGTGGAGAGTGTGGCAATCCGGGAGACTTCAATCATACACATGACATGCCCAAAGTCACAGAGTCCAATCCTTCAGCTGGACTTTTCCTGTTGTGCTCTGTATGACACCATCTTCTCCAGAGTGGAGGGTGAAGAGACTGTTGAATGTGAGACTCTTGGTAATGTGACGAAATTGATTCTGGTCGACAACAATCTGAAGAGTCTTCAGTTGCTGAGCAAACGTGTGCAATACATGAAGTCCCTGCAACATCTGGACCTCAGCCTCAACTCCTTGGTTTATGACGGTCTGGAAGTGTGTGTCTGGCCACCGAACATCACCAATATGAATCTGTCTTCTAATCGTCTGAAAGACTCAGTTTTTAAATGTCTACCAAAAAGAACAGAGACACTGGACCTCCAGAACAACCAGGTGTCTGTGGTACCATCATCCATCTTGAAACTGGAAAACCTTTCATCTCTGAATCTGAATGCTAACAGGCTGCGGGACCTGCCTGTATGTAATGGTTTCCCCATACTGAATGAGCTTCTGCTTAGGTCAAATTCCCTCCATGCCCCATCTGTGAACAGGCTGGAGAGCTGCCCCAAACTGAAAACCCTGGATGTCAGTTACAACCCCTTCACTTGCACCTGCGCTCTGAGGAGTTTCATAAGTCTTGGCATCAAATCTGAAAATAACAGTCACACAGGAATTGAATTGTTGAGCTGGCCGTTGGAGTATTACTGCACCTACCCAGAGGATGTCAGAGACTCTACCTTGAAAGACATCTGGATCCCTGAGGTCTCCTGTGATGTTGGCATTCTCACCGCCACTATCTTGTGCCCAGCAGTGGTACTGATTGTGGCAGTTGTGACCCTGTGCCACCGTTTGGATGTTCCCTGGTACACGCGCATGATCTGGCAGTGGACCAGAGCCAAACATCGTGCCAGAACACGACAAGTTCGACCTGAAGACCTGGTGGGTGTCGAATTTCATGCTTTTGTGTCTTATAGCCAGCATGATGCCCACTGGGTGCAAAACTCCCTCCTTCCTAACCTTGAAGGTCCTGCAGGAGGGCTCCGAATTTGCCATCATGAGAAAAACTTTGTACCAGGAAAGTCAATTATTGAGAACATCATCAGCTGTGTGGAGAAAAGCCGACGCTCTGTGTTTGTGCTCTCTGCTCACTTTGTCAAGAGTGAATGGTGTCACTATGAGCTGTACTTCGCCACCCACCAACGCCTTTCTCGGGGATCGGACAGTATTGTGCTGGTGCTGCTAGAGCCTCTGCCTCAATATACAATCCCATCCAATTACTATCAGCTTAAATCCATGATGAGCCGGCACACCTATCTGGAGTGGCCACAGGACAGGGCCAAGCACAGGCTGTTCTGGGCTAACCTCAGAGCTGCCTTACAGGCAAATCTGCCAAATGCACCAGTCGTAGAAATAGAGGAGTGACTGCAAAAGCGAGGCTTAAAGAGGAAAAGGAACTGGAAAGAGGAAGTGTGAATCCGACAGGGAAATGTTGCAAGAGGGAACATAGAAGTAAAAACGTTTTCAACGTTTTCTACTATTCTTTCTTTAACACATGAGCATACTTTCTTGAGCTAAAGTATCTCATTTTTAATCTTGTACTACAACTTGAAAATTAACTGACTGTTCTTGTAAGTTTGTAAGATATAAATCATATATTAAACACGTCAACTTCTTTAAACCATTCAAATGACATTTAATGGCAACGTTTATATAAATGAACAAATTGATCAAGTCTGTAACAAAAACAATAAACTTTATCCAAGAATATCAAAAATTCACTCAATTCTTTTGTCAATACTGACATCCACAAAATATCACAATATGATCAAACCCTTTCAAATGTGGTTAAGCATATTGTGGTTAACACGAGTAAAGAGGAAAACTATGCACACACTATGAAAACTGCATGAGTACTGTATATTTAAAAAACCAGTATACTCTCCAACTCTGAAGAGAGAGATCTACTTTTAAGGCAAAAAAAACCTATTATTTTCTTAAAGAGTTCAATAATGGATGAAAAAGATGAGAGAGATAGAAATGAAGTGTCCAGTGATGAGACAGCAACAGCTGTTGGCGTCATAAGGTCAGTCCAGCTGTATTAAAACTGTGCCTGGAATATCAACAATGAAAAGGTTCAAAAGACACGGGCCAGGTGTCAAGGAAGAGACTGGATGATGATGATTTTCTCATTGATGCAGAAACGGTGAAGCACATTCAGCAGGTTCTCTCCACAGCGCGACACCTGCCTCTCCATGGCCAGACGGAAATCCTCTTTCACTCCTTTGGTGATTCCACGAGTCACTGTGTGGTGTCTGTAAGAGTAAAAATAAAAAATAAAAAAAATAAAAATTATGATTAATTTAAATTAAAATTTTAAAATATTATAATAAACACAAACATACACATGGTCAGAAATGTATTATTATGAGCTGATTTGTCACAAACACAGAGACTGAGATCTATATGACCTATGCAATAAAGACAAAGTCGTGGAAACAGCATGTTATTTCTTCCTTACACACCAATCAGCCAGTCAAGATTATACAGCAAAAGTTTCATTGTCATAAATACAAACGACATAAAACATATCCACAAATGAAATGAGATCAAGTGTTATGAAAAGGCATAAAACTATATTGGCTGTACAACAAGACCAACATCATCCTCCAATAACAACAACAACAACAACAACAGTGATGACCACAGAAAGACAAGCAATGGCTCAAATAAACAAACGCCGACAGGAAATCAAAGAACGTCTAACTCTTGATGTAAAATGACAGGCCCAAATCATAACTGGGGGGATGACAAGCCTTGGAATTCGAAATGAAGGAAGGGTGACTGGTGTGGGGGAGGAATGGGGACTGTGGGAGGAGGGGCCTGGGGTACCTGTCCATCGCCTGCACCCCTTGTAGCAGAAGGGTATTTAACTCCACCCCCAGGGCGGGACTAGGGTTCCTGAGGGACAGCAACATTCAACAACTCTCAGTCAGTGAGGGTGCATTCAAGTGTCTAAACCTCTACAGCAGTGAATGAAGGAGTTTGAAAGAAGCTTTATTTTAACCTAAAACCCCTTCTCTTTAAAATGCCCGCTCCGTTAACAGTATTTTCATTTCATCTTAAAATTTTTCCCACAGGCCATGTCTACTTAGATCATCAATCAATAGCACTGTTTTCTATAAAAACACACCAACAGAACGGGAGTGCGCACAGTCACGATGCCAACTGGAAAGTTTCTGCGAGGGCCTTACTTGATCAGCATTCCCTGATTGGGCAGCAGCTCCAGTTGAATCCTCCCTCCTTCTGGAGTACGCAGGTATGCAAACTCCTCCAGCATGTCAATGTCTGACAAAAATCATGAGCTTATGGAAACTGACATCCAAAACAAAAGCACACAGACAAAGTAGCCACAGAGTGATAGGTCTACAAGCAGTATTTACAAACCCATTCTTGTCAGGTTCTATTGTGGTTACAAAAAAGGATACTGGTGACATAGTTGAAGAAATTCTCATACTGGAAACTGCCTTGCTGACAGATTTTATCCACTGCCTTTAAAAACAGCATCTCACCGTGTGGCCAGTCGTACTGCAGAAGCACCACGACATGACCAAGGGACAGGTCGTCACGATTGTCTGTGAAGGCACGGAGCTGATTGGCCAAAATAAGAAAAGGAGAAAGATGGTCAAACAAAGTTTTATAGCTACATAGTGTCGAAAAAAATGCATCAGCACAAATAGTGCTTATCTTATCACAGTCTAACTATAAAAATCATCGACTCCAACCCCTAAGTTCTGATCATTTCCACAGACTTAACTAAAGTACGTACCTTGAAGCAGGCCAGCATGAGCTGGAGACAGAAAGGTAACACAGCTTTGCTGGTGCAGGGAAGCAATCTCAGGTCATTACCTAGTTATGACCAAAAAAAGAGGCAGTATATAATGTTCTGATGTAATCCCAGTTATACATATCTGTCACATGACAAACAATGTCATTATTATGACTTCTGTATCTTGAATCATAAAAGGTAGACATTAGTTTGAACAAAAGGCAGTTTTTAGTCAAGAATATGAGATCTGTAGCAAAGGGAACTCATTGTACAAATGATAGCACTGTATTATGTTCTATTCTCCCTATTCATAGTTTCAGAATTGGCATGTAACAGCTGTTTTACAAAAGCAGGAAGTGTTTACCTTTCCTTGTTTTGGTCTTGACTCTACCCTGATCTTCGGGGCTCTTTGTTGGTTCTTGGTTTGGGGGTACCAGCCCACTGACAACATCAAGCAGCTTCTCACAGGCCATCTGATGAACAGATATGGTACAAAATCTAAATTACAACTGAAAAGAGTGCAGGGATATTACACAAAATGTTTCTACAACGTTTAATTAGAACAAATATTCTGCATTTATTTTGTCATTTGTACTCTTAAATCCCATTGTAAGCTTTATTGTGTTTTATCTATTGTCCATGTGTTATGGGTTGCATTGTTCTAGACCAAACCTTTTCTGAAAATCATTGGTGACCATATACGTACACATTTGTACATTTGGGAAAGCTTATTATAGAATTTAATTATACTTAATAATGGCACACATGTTAAAATCTGGTATAAACAGGTGACAAATGCAGAAGCTTTGGGCTAAAATAATGAAATATCAGTTAGTCACAATGGTTACAATGACACGTTCATTAAGCAAAGCCAGCAATATAATAGTACTAAACTTCTGAAATGTATCTCTAAGCTTCAGTTTAACTATAGTGCCACCCTCAGGCCAGTCAGTGTCATAGATTCCTTTTTAAGGCCTGGCCCACAGAGCATCAGGTTTTTGCATAGTGCTGTATCTCTAAACTCAATATACTGAAAAAAACAACAACTCTGCACTTATGTAACAATGCAGTATGAGTATCAGTACAGACAAGATTAAAACAACAGCTCTCTGTAGAAGTGTAATTAAATGAACAAAACTGTAAATCAGAATTTTATTGTGATACTATACTAATCAGATTTGCTTTGCAATGTTATAGTTTAACACAATATATTTAGAGCCAATTGTTCATTAAATATAGATAAAAATGGAAAAGGGAAAGAGGCATGAAACCTGTGTACATCTACAGTATGTTTCCTATTGCCTTCCTACCTTGTACACGTGTGCGTGTGTGTGTGTGTGTACCCTGTACTCTCCCAGTGCGTAGTGGCAGGAGGCCTGCTGTATGAGGGCCCTGTGGTGCTCCAGACTGGCCTGACCTGAGGGGCTCTGCTGCCCAGACTGTGGCTGCAGCACTGCAGCCATCTGGTGCAGGCTGGAGAGAGCCTTACGGTACTGTCCCTGGAGAGACACAGACACACAAACAAACACACAAACACACAAACACACACACACACACACACACACACACACACACAAAGATATTTTAATATTTATAAATATCCCCAAATTAGGATAAATATATATTTGTCTCAATTCTATTGAATTTCCGCCAGATTCATCCACTTTCTGTAATCAGTTGTGTAATGTTTTATAACCTCTATTTATCCCATTCTATAAAATACATTTATAAAGAAAATTTTCATATTAATTTTATTATAAATATTGTATATGTATAGTCATATCCTGTTCATTGCTGGACCTGCAATTACTGCATTTCCCCACAGGGATCAATAAAGTTTCATTTAATCCAGTGTAAAATAATTAAATACTCTAAAAAGGTAGCAAGTGTCTCGTCACAAACAGAAAACATCTTAACGGTTTCTTGCCTGGTATATGATCATATCAGTGAGGAATATTCTGAACCACAGCCAGCTGTCTGTCTTCCATGAGGCACAGATCTTCTTGAACTCTGTCAAAATGCAAAGTTACAAAAATATTTAAATTATTAATTTGCTAATCTTAAATTCATCTACAAATGCCCACATAATCGGGCTCCTACGTTGCTAAGTGAGCTGATGGTTCTTCTCATACTTTGACTCAGTAACACAAAGTGCATCCACTGGGAACTGTATGTTGCCCTTTCGTAAATCCTCATTTAGATGGATGGCGTTTTTCTGTTTGGGGAATCAACATGTAAAATTCTTTACCCAGAGAATTCAAAAAGGATCATGACTGGGATCATTTTAGACTCAATTTGAAACAGTTTTTAAAGAGGGATCAGTCATGTAGTTATGAATTTTCTGGTGGTTGTCATTTTGAGACATTTTTATTGTATCATTGTTTGCAAATTCCTTGTGTCGTGTGCTGTTTTGTGTGTATTTTCTTTGCTATATTTGCTGTAAATGTTGCGGTATGTGGCATCGGTTCATGTTATATACCTGTACCTCTACAAATAAACATTAATAAAAAATTAAGACATTTTTTACTTGTTCTTCCTTAAAAATTATTAAAGAAAGTTCTTTAGCAAAAAAATCTTAAAAGAGTAACAATACATCTGCATGTGTTTTAGTTATTAGTTTAGAGACTGGACCCTGTCTGGATGTTTAAACAAACACACAAACGAACATTAGAGGTGCTTACCAGTTTCCAGGCCATCATTAGAGTGAAGGAGATCCCAGCTCTCCCTCGCTGTGCGGAAGCTCTCCAGAGTCTCTGACCAGCTGGGCATCTCAGTCTTGTTCACTAAAATGTGTCGACCGCGGCCTTTTCCCAACCCTTCCTCATCATCTGAGCTCTATAAAAGGACACACGCACAGTAACCAAAAAAAAAAAAGCAACGGAAACAAACTATAGTCATAAACTACAATCTATTTAAGAACACACACACACACACACACACACACAGACACACACACACACACACACACACACATCTGTCTCACAAAAATCATTTAGAATCATTGAAGTGATCTTTAATCTGTCCTCACCATAGTCTTCTCTCTCCCATCAGCCAGTTTGCGTTTCTTATGTGCATGTTTCACTGCTCCCCTCTCCACCTCCACATCATTATACACCGAGCTCAAATCCTCTACAAGGATCCATGGTCCCAAACTCAACGCATTCACACCTGCCAAACATACATAAACAAACATAAAAACGTCATTCGATTACTGAACCTTTCATTGAAAACACAACAAGTGCGCATATCCAGGAGAACTAGTGAGAAATGGACAAACAGTGAACTATGTGTGCTTGCAAAGACAGAGGCTGACCCTGGAACAGCGCAGGCTGTACAGATGAGACATAGAGATAGGCACTGCGGAAGAGGACAAGAGCAGCACAGATGACCACTTGACTGCAGCAGCGGGACCATGTGTCACCTTCCAGACCAGGCAGGTAGCGACACAACTCCTTCACTCTAAGCAGCATGTCCACATAATTCCTAGTGCCCACACATACACACAAAAATAAAAATAAACCTTGTAAAAACCTTTAAATTATTCACCTTCAAATGGCAAATGTTGCACATATGTGGGTGTAGGAAACATATGTAAGTACTGCAAGGAATATAATGGATCTAAACAATGTATTTCCTTCTGCCTCTCACTTTTACAGACTTGAACTGTATTTGCACATATTTTTATAAAAGCAAACATTTAATAGTTTTTTTCTAATTTTACTGTTACTTTTTGCACCTTTTGTATATTCCTACACTACTATATATTAATCTGTCTTGTATGTATTATACTAAAAACAAAGGCACTGCCTTGCAACTACATTTCATTATGATCTATTCTAGGGCATCTCTGTCTCTCACATGATGGGTTGGAAGCAAAATGTATTTATCCATTTATAGAAATGAAAGTAGACTAAATATTACAAACACCTCTCAGTATAAGAGAGTACAGTTCAACAGAACTACAAACTACAACCTCCAAAATGACCATAAAGTTATATCATCACCTCTGTAAAAGAGTTAAAGCAAAAACTGAACATTATGACAGTCATGAATGTAGGATTTATTCCAGAGTTGCTGTATTAGACTACATTAGTTGTAGGTAGGTGTACCTAATATACAATCATTAACTCGGTGTACCTAATAAATAGTTCAATATCACAAGAGTCACCTGAATAAAATACAACCCCAAAGAATAGTACTGGCTAACTGACAGGCAGACTGAAAGAGCACCTCTGTCCTTTGTCTCCCTGCCACTCGCATCGAGCTCCAACAACAGTGAGGATATCCAACAGCCTCTCCCAAGGCTCTGTTACCACTGAAGACTTTTCCGACAGGCCGTCAATCACATAACGCTGTGAGCCACGGGACACGTTGGGTGACTTCAGAGACCCAGATTCTTGAGAGCCTGAAAAGAAAGAACAAAGAACAAGCGGAATAGAAATAAATGTCAGGCAGGCAGTGAATAGAAAAAATATGGAGGCAGACCCTACTGTAGGACAGGGAATCTTGAGATTCAAAATGATCCCTAAGAAAAATATTAAGAACAGCATCAACACTGTGCAGCTTTACCTTGTATCTGCACATCAGGTGAGGGTCCACGGGTAACATAACCAATATAGAATTCAGCTGCTTTCAGCATGTACTTCTGCATCAGGCTGGCCGGCAAGCGCATGTCCATGTTGTTAATGACCAAAGGAAGGACATCACACACTGTAATAGTAAATAATAATATATAACAAGTGTTTTTTGCAAATGAATGAAAACCAACAGAGTTTTATTTTAGTGTTTCACCGACCAAAGAGTTTTCTGAAGCAGTTGACAGGAGACTCCACGTTCTCTGACACCTCCGCCTCCAACAATGTCTCTCCTAAACTGACCTACAAATACAGCAAATTGTTATCATTGACAGTTTAATGGCTATTTATACTAAGTTCAAACATTTAAATAGAAGAGCTATTGTATTATTATGTACCCCATGTTGGACAACGGACTCTGGAAAGCGCTTCAAAAGGAGCAGCAGCATCTCTGCCTTCTCCAAAGTGTTGAAACACTGCTCTGTGGCTTTCAGTAGCATCTCACACTGCACACGGCCAGGTAGTGTCTCAAAAAGCCCTGGAGCAGCAAACACAAACACATGCATAGAGAAAAAAAATAGACCCTTCTGATTTCCAAAACAAAGACTGTTCCTCATGTAGCCACCCACACTTCATTGTTACACTCATCACAGTTATGATGTACACTAATACATGCATGACCTGTTTACTAACAAGGAAGTTCAACCCCTCTCACCTCGGAGAAACTGTGCATGCTTGTCCTGAGAGTCGCTGCGCAGGGCAGCTGTGATGACACTGATCTCCCGCCAAACAGTGGGTTGATCTGGAAAGTTTATAAACCTACAGGGTGAAGAAATGATTGGAAAAACTGAGCGCAGGCTCAAGACAGCGCACTTGTCATTAACACTAGTACCGTTAGAAACAGCACACTGTAACTCACATGTCATACAGGAGTCTCCCAGCAGAGGATGTCCTCTCTGCATTGCGTTCAATGGTGTACATTTCATACTGTGGAAACATGTCAACCAAACAGAGGATCCTTACATTTCAAAACAAATGATAATGCTTACACATTTAGAGAAATTCATATAACTCAGGTGGTTCTATCATCAATAACTAAGCAGCTAAAACCCAAGCTTAATGTTACCTGGATGTTGAAGTCTGCAGGGTACAGGGTCCTAGCTGTTATGAGCCAGGCTTTGGCCGCGCAAGGATCATCAGAGACCAGCTCCCGGGCTCTTTTCACCAAAAATTCGCAATCTTTTTGTGCTGACATTTTAACATGAATCGAGCTTTCAGTGCCAAAGGCAACACACTGCCCCCATGCGCAGCTCAGGCTGTAGTTTAATGCATACGGTTACTTACTTAAGTCTCGGCAGATAAATTTCGCTAAGATAAAGACCTTTTATGTGCTAAATGTAAGAATAAGGCTAGCAACAGCCAGCTAGTTAGCTATGTCACTATCTATCGACATCTTTACCAGTAATGTTCACCAACCCGTGCTCTATTATTCAACTATCTTATACACATTTCAAAACTGCACATATAAAGAAAAACCAGCGCAATTAAAAGTCCTTTCGACATTGCAAGTCATAGCTAAACCTTTATTTATCGAGAAATTTGCTAGCGTTACGATAATCTCACATCGCAGTCGTAAATAGTACGCTGCGTCGTCCTGCTTTACGGCCAACCTTCAAGCACCACCTGATTAGCTGGTCGCACCAAAACAACGCGAAAAAACAGGTTGTTTTAGGCTTTTTACAAGATATATGTTGTGCGTTGGAAAACTTCCAGGATGATTTACCAACCCAAAATATCCAGTAATTACTTCGTACAATACAATTAACTAAGTTTTTACGTGTGAAAGAAGCTCTCCGGAGTCGGTTGTAGTCCCAACCGTGTACTCTCAGATCTGCAGTAGTGCGCAGGCGTTAAAGAATAACTGCTGCGGTCACCTGCAGCCGGGGCTGCAGACACGACCTACAGCCTGTAGTGGCCCAATTACCCTGCGAATAAAACTGCACTCCACCTGTCCAGGGACGGGGTAGCGACTGGTGTACGTGCCAGGTAAGGACTAATTCATGAGCCCGGCGGTTGTTTGACCAAAACTGTGAAACGCTGTTCTGCATCTGCTGTCAGCGGACGCAACCAATCATCAACCAGCGCTTGTCCGTTTTGACTCTGCCTATGTTAGCCACTTAGCATGCTAATCAGACAAGTAATTTGGATGTAGCATGCTGCCATTACGGCTAACCACGTGTCGGCCCTTTCTCGATTTACCTTAAACATATATCTGACTTGGTATTATTAACATAAATGCGCAGGCCCAGTGACTAGCACTGCTGAGGTAGAAATCGTGGCTAACCAACCTAGCATTTGAGTGTGTAGCTTTTGAGTTAAACATGATCCCCCGCGGTGATTTGTTCATCTTTAGCAATTCATGCACGAACCAACTAATGTAGGTTCGTGTCCTTGTTGTAACTAAGATCAGGGCGTTATGTCTGTATCAGCCGGCTGACTGAGAGCATGGACAGCAGGCATGACACGACAAGCTAGGAAGCTAAGACGAAGCAGTACATAGAGGGCGTGTTCGCCAAAGATTTAGTCATAGCAAATCATCGGATTTCGTGACAGGGTGGTTGCCTTCTGCTCAAATCAGTTATTGCCAGAGTCAGTATTATAATGTGGTTGTTATCCATAATGGGAAAATACTAACCTCTTCCATTCAAAGAGTGATGCAAAAAGTATCCAGATATTTTACCTTGGTTAAAGTAGCAACACCACAATTTAAAAAAAATACTTTGTTACAAGTAAGAGTCCTACATTCAAAATTCAACTTGAGTAAAAGTCTGTATCTAAGTATGATCAGCAAAATGTACTTTAGCTATCAAAGTAAAAGTACTCACTATTCAACATGTATGCAGCAGTTCGGTATTGTAGCCGGCTGCTGCAGAGCTAGTTTTACTAATTTAATATACTGTTGAGTGGTTTGATTTACTGTGTAACAATGCCTTGTGTTTTATATGCTTATTATAGGTTTCATCTGAAAAGTACCTAGTAACTGTAGCTGTTAGATTAATGTAGTGGAGTGAAAAGTCCAATATTTCCCTCTGAAAAGTAGTAGTAGTAATGTAGGAGAATTCAAGTATAAAGAAACATAAAATTATAATACTCCAGTACAATGCAAATTCCTTCAGAATTGTACTTAAGTACAGTGCTTGAATAGATGTACATAGTCACGTTCCACCACTGCATTTAAATATGACATAGCAAAACAAAAGCACAGAACCATCAGCACTTAAGTGTACTCCACTATCCAAAGTAAAATAAGTGATTAGCCCTGAATGTTAAGATTATGCATTAACCTGTAAGAAGTACAATAATGGAAGTGATCGGAGAACGTTATGTAGTACTGCTGAGGAGTTAAAATTTTAACAGCGCGATAATATTTTATTGACTTGTATGTTTGCATTTTTAAAAAAACAACAGGTTTGTCATACTTACCTGAAACAGAGTGTAAGGATTTCTGGAGTGCAAGCTTTGAGAGCACTGTCTTCTCCTTGCTCTATATTTAAACAACTCTTAGAGAACTTGCTTTATGTACTAAATGTATTTACACACTTGTTTTTAATTTTGGAAGAATCTTGCTATATTATTGCTATTGTATGTGGCAAGCTGTGCCAGTAGTTTCTTTCTTACTTCAAAAAAAGAAAAAATACATTAAACACTTTATGATAATGTTGAATACATGGTGCTTTTTAAAACATTAAATGAATTAATCAAGAGTGTTCTGATTCACTCTCCTCCCACATGAATGAACTGACACTTTTCAGTCCATTAGGTTGTGTAATAACTCTTATCAGTGACCAGTTACAGCAGCCTGGTTGTACAAGTTTAAGGCGGGTAGCTGAGGTTAAACAGTTCAGTCTGCTTCAGGCAACGTTGAGCATGAGGCATTTAGCGTGTATGAGGCATTTAATCTAGACAGCAGCCAATATATTGCATATTATAGAGAATATTTTCTCAAATGAATCGAATCAGCATATATATTGACAAATATGCAAAAATAAATTGCATTGATGTTCTATAGGCTGCAGTTTTATTTATATATTTTATATTTGATAAATACTTATTATATTTAATGTAATGTATTTTGATTTTATTGGTTGTGTTTGATTTGTTTTTTTGTATGTAATTTGTGGAAATTTTGCAGTGAAATTATTGTTAATTGAGTCTTTTTTATGTTTACTGTCACTGCCTTCATTGGCGAACGTTTATACAAGTACATATTTCTGTCATAACTCTATAATAACCAAATTTGAGGCAAAAGTGTTTTTGTATTACATTTAAGTGAAAAGAAAAAAAGATCAGATCTTTTATGAAAAATTTTTGCAGTTTCCAAATATTGATATTTTGTGATGGTTTCAGGCTCCAGTTGAATTCTATTCACTTTTCACCAGAATGTAATTGATTGATTGAGCAATGTCCACATTTTGATTGTGGATGAGGACTTTTGTCACATCAGGTCATCACTATGTGATTCTCCATGTTTTTTGCCTCTCTAGTGTCGTACTATCAAATGAAGTCAAAAAATGCCATAAAAATACATTTAAAAAAATGATGAAGAGTAATCAGTTCGGTATAAATGATATTTTCTCTCCCTCACACAGGGTGCATGTTTAACAGAAGAGTGTGATGCTGATGTGATGCTGGAGGATCAGGCTGTGGTGCACTGAGCCTCCCATGGCTGTTAGCACCATGGACTCTGAGCAAGGCCGGACACCTAAGCCCCAGGTTGCCCTGACTAACGCAGGCCAGCTGCCTGCTGGGGCATTGAGTGCTAGGCTGGGCCCTCAAGGGAAGCACTATGTCTGTGGCTCCATTGCAGCTTTTACCAATATTGTGGTGACCTTTCCAATCCAGAAGGTGCTGTTCCGCCAGCAGCTACACGGTGTGTTGGCCACTGAAGCGGTGCGGCAGCTCCAGAGGGATGGGCTGAGGAATCTTTACAGAGGCCTGTTGCCCCCGCTGCTCCAGAAGAGCACTACAGTGGCCATCATGTTTGGCCTTTATGAGGACTTTTCTAGAGTCTTATTGGACCGGGCCGGTAGCAGCGGTTTGCCAGAGCTACTCACACGAAGCTTTGCTGCAGCATTGGCAGGAACTGCAGAGGCTATCCTGACACCATTTGAGCGTGTGCAGACGCTCCTACAAGATCATCGGCACCACGGCCGCTTCAACAACACAGCCCACACCTTCCGGACACTTCTGACTGAGTATGGTGTCAGAGAGTGCTACCGTGGCCTCGTGCCCATTCTCCTCCGTAATGGTCCTAGCAATGTGCTCTTTTTCGGACTCCGGGGGCCCATTAAAGAGCAGCTCCCAGAAGCCACTAGCCGGGCAGGTCACTTGGTGAATGATTTTGTGTGTGGAGGGGTGCTGGGGGCAGCCCTTGGCATTATGTTTTATCCATTAAATGTGGTTAAGTCCCGGGCTCAGTCTCAGGTTGGCGGAGCCTTCCAGCCTTGCAGGATGGTGCTGCTAACAGTGTGGAGAGAGAGGGGTGGCAGCTTGGCTATGCTCTTCAGAGGGGCCCACCTCAACTACCACCGCTCACTCCTCTCCTGGGGGATCATCAATGCCACCTACGAGCTGCTGCTGAAGCTCACTTGAAAAGGGGAATGGAGATGACAATAGATAAACCCAGAAAGAGAGAGAAAGTATTTAAAGGGAAAAACCTGTATGGAGTGATAGAGCCAGTTTGTCGAGAAGAAAGGAAAGTGTAAAGTAAAGCCAATGCACTTGTTGTCTGGCACTGTTTGTGGGAGATTGGAGTTTCCATGACTGAAAGACAGCAATGAAGTTGCACTTCTGACAGGGGCCAACAGTCAGTGTGAGATAACCACCTGCCATTATGACTATTTACTGTTGTCAGAGTATTAAAAACAAAATACATGCTTTAGCCTATACAAAACTTGTGCCAGGGTCCAATTGAAATGCCCTTGTTTGCTCTGTGTACAAAAATTTTGTGGAACAAACTGAGCTCCAGCGATATTTTTTCCACAGTTTCAAGCAAAGGTTACTTGACTGGATAGACTGTTTTATAGGAGAAGCAGTTTCTTTCTATGTTGTGTGTGCTGTGTTGTTTTGTAGACAATATTCATCTGTTTTTTTGACCGAGAGCACTTTGTCGATGAAGTTGAATTCTGCCACTTAACTCAAACACTTTTGTGCTTTTGACTTTTGAAATATCCCAAAAATTATTGTCGAGAATGTAATAAACTGTGTGAGTGTTGGCCCTTTTATTTCTCGTTATACTGACTCTCCACAAAGAGTACAGAGTACATGTCAATGAGATCAGAAAAGCTAAGAAATTGTTAAAATTATACACGTTATTGGAAATGCTGTCCAGTAGACACAGGCAGGCTATTTTAAAACATTTCTTCTTTCACACTTAATTCATCTATGTGAAAAGTTTTGTCAAATATTTGATTTATTTTCTGAAGTGCAACTAGCAGAGTGTATGTGTTGAATTTTGACAAGTGCCCATTGATGTGTATGTCAGTAAAACATACAGTTACACCCACTTCTTGTTTGTTTTTATAATTTATTGGAAGAGAAAAAAATATCAAACCAAGACTATTCTATTACGAAAAATAACCCCTCAGAAAATGTTTTTCCTTTTGTTTAAAGTATCATTTAAAAAAAAAAAAAAAAAAAAAACCTTTACAGCTTTGGACCTATGATAACTTAATTTAACTATGAACAAATGCAGCATTTGCTCATTTTTGGGCTATTGTTTGTTTATGGACTAAAAGTTCTCCTTGATGTTGGTTTCCTTTCTATAAACTTTAATGTCACTTGTTTTATACAGTCAGGTACAGAAGTATTTGGACAGTGACACATTTTTCATAACTTTGCCTTTGTATACCACAACCATGGATATGAAACAAAGCCACCAGGATGTGATTGAAGTGTGGACTTTCACTTTTAATTCAAAGGATTTAACAAAAAATGACATTAATTACAGCCATTTTTATACATAATCCTTCATTTTCAGAGACCCAAAAGTAATGGGACATTGGATTCAGTAATTGGACTCAGTTTTGTCTTCAGTAAGTGAAAGGCATGAGGTCAGGTGACTGACCTGTCATTATCCATCTTTACTGTGAAGCACCGTCCTATTGGTTTTGCAGCGTTTGGCCGAATATGAGCAGGTAGGATAGCCCTGTATGCTTCAGAATTCTTCCTATTACTTCTATCAGCAGCCACATCATGAGTAAACACCAGTGACCCAGTTCCATTGGCAGCCATACGTGCCCATGCCATAACACTGCCTCCGCCATGTTTGACAGATGACGTGGTATACTCTGGATCATGAGCCATTCCTTTCCTTCTCCATATTCTTCTCTTCCCATCATTCTGGTAAAACTTAATCTTGGTTTCATCTGTCCAAAGAGTCTTGTTCCAGAATTGTGCAGCTTAGATGTATTCTCGCAAAGTCTAATCTGGCCTTTCTGTTCTTGACTGTTACCAGTGGTTTGCACCTTGCAGTAAACCCTCTGTATTTACATTGAGGAAGGTTTCTCTTGATTGTAGACTTTGAGAATGATACACCTACCTGCTTGAGAGTAGTCTTTACCTGACCAGATATTTCTTTACTTGGTAAAGAAGCCTTTTTCTTTACCAAGGAAAGGATTCTGTGATCATCCACTTCAGTTGTCTTCTGTGGTCTTCCTGGTCTTCCTGGCCTTTCGGTGTTGCTGAGTTTGCCAGTTCATTCCTTCTTTTTAAGAATGTACCACATTGTTGTTTTGGCCTCCCCTAAGGTTTCTACCATCTGTCTGGTAGGTTTGTCTTGTTTTTTAGCCTAATGATGGCCTCTTTCATTTGAATTGACACCTCTTTCGACCACATATTGAGAGTTCCCATGAACAGCTACCAAATGCAAAGTCAACACTTGGAATCAACTCCAGACCTTTTAACTGCTTCATTTGTCCTGAAATAAGGGAATAGGCCACACTTGGCCATGAAACTGTCTGTCAACTGTGCAGTTACTTTAGAGCCACTGAAAATGAGGAACTGTAGAAAAATGGCTGTAATTCCTTAACAGTTGGTTAATGCAATATTTTTGTTAAACCCCATGAATTAAAGCTGAAAGTCTACTCTTCAGTACCATCTTGATGGCTTCATTTCAAATCCATTGTGGTGGTTTACAGAAGTTAGGAGAATTGTGTAACTGCCCAAATACTTCTGTACCTGACTGTACATGCCTATCTCTCCCTCTGCTCACTCTTTTATATTTCCTCCTCTCACACTTGCTCTCCTCGCTGTCAGTAACATCTGTTGACATAATGGGCTCAGATTTCAAGCTTGAGTAGATGCAGTCACCACGCGGCAGCTCTCCCTGGGTATGACAGCCCAAAGAGGAAAGGCATGCTGCTTGGACACTGAGAGCGAGACTCAACAGTAATGGTGCTGAGAGAAGATGGGCAGAGGGTAATGTTCAGTGGCACAAAAATCTCAAGCTGCCATGTGAAGGGATCACTTGGCCTATTTCTTCAGTCCTTTTCCTTTTGTCTGCCCACAGTCTACAGAGTTTCATTAGATCATTTTAGGAAAGTACAACTTTGTATTCTGTTAGGTTTTGAAAGCGGGACACCACTGATACTAAATAAGGCTGTTTATAATCACCACTTTGTGTCACCAAATCACTAAAAAAAATGTCAAATTAATAATTGCAACCAAATGAAATGTTTAAGTGGATTTTTTTAAAAGAATAAGCTTAATTCACCAAAATTGGTGAGAAATGATGTTTTACTTACGTAACAGAGGCAATATATATTATGAAACTGAATGGCCTCTGTGTGTCTTGTGCACACCTCTGTGCCAGTCCTCACCATCAGTCATAGGCTATTTTACAATACTGCAGTATGTCTCATCTGTCTGACCTACCCTCACCCAAATATGCACTGTAATCCTTTCTTTGTAATCAATCACACAAACAGCATCACCATTACAATGATGTATTGTAGTCAAGCTGCACACTGTACACTGTGTAGTTTAACAACTCTGTCTGCTTTTTTACTATGTATTCTATCATAGAAGTGGCTCTCACAGCAGCACTACACTGTCAGACCATGTTTTGTACGTGTTGGAAAGTGCAAAGTGCGACTTTCTGCGTCAAGAAGTCATACTGCAGATAGTGATCAGATTAAGGGCAATCTGACATGGGTACTTTGGATCAGGGAGGGTTGAGCTGCTGTAGTTACAAAGCCTCTCAGCTCTCTCGCTGTTTCTCTCCACCCTAACAAATTTGTCTTTCTGACGATCGTTTTAGTCAAAATCTTAAATTTTTACATTTAAATTCATTATATATGAATGTATTTTAATAATAGCGGTGGAAATGTTGCTCTAACTCAGCTGGCTCTCTGTAAATAATTTAGAGACATTTGCCTTTCCAAATGAAAGAGAGAGAGGAGAGAAAGCAGACCGCAGTGATACATGCTTAGATAAACACTGCCTTCGTGGAGGTACAGCAACTCAGTGCTGGGAAAGAAATCCCACAGTAATACTCATTAACTAATTAGTGGTTAAGAGATGGTACAAATAGCAAGGCTATTAAGACTGCTTTGATTTATCTTCAGGTCTTCATCGTGTGTGCTGTTGTTAAAATATTTTCCCCTGGGTTCAAAGTTTGGCCAAGGTTGTAAATTTAATGTCTTCTAATAAGACTAGTAAACTTAATATTTAGGGAGAGAGCTTATATGAACTGGATGTTTTCTACATGAAATTAAGTTGCTACAATACAAGGAGACAAAACCCAAACACTTTGACCACCAACATTATTAAGGTCAGTGTGTACTTTATTCCCAAACAATACATTTCTTGGTACATCGACTTCATTGTATGTGGGTATGGAAAAGTGACTGATCATGTAGAAACACAATGTCCTCTTTGAATAGGAAATGCTGTTGATACAATTTTACCATACAGAAACAATACAAACAGGTGACACAGGCACTCTTCACTGTTTGGGCCTGTTTGTTGAACAACTAGAGATGCTCCTGAGACATAAAGTATGTCTTGATGTTAGTGCTATGATGGACACTGCTACTGGACATTACCTCCATGGCAACTGGAAGCTCTGAGACCTGCCCTCTTATTTTTTTTATCATAGCCACCTTGACAAAATTTCCCTCAGTCATCTATTTGGAAGATTAAATATACTACCTATCCCCTCACCAGCCGCCTCTGAACACCCCTGAAGCAGTTTTTATTTCAGCTAATCCCCTTATTATATTTGTATAAGCAACTGCTGACTATTTGGCTTAATTACCTTCCTGCTGTCATAGGTGGCTCAAGTAAATCCTTCAAACCGGATGGCTCATCAAATGAGCTGGCATCATGTGATATGGACGAGCTGATTTAGTAAACACTGTACATCAGCAAACTGATCGAGCAAGGTAATCCTTTTACTGACAATTCACAAACATCAGTATAGACAGGAGTCTTAATATTGACAAATGCTAATGCCATGCAACTTTGCAGAATGTTGCGATCCATAATGCAGTAAGTTTTCCCAAAACAAGACAAAAGCCAACATTCCAAACAAAGAAAGCACCCATTATCTTCAACAAACATAATGCAGCTATTGTTGTTTTTAATGTTAGCACAAGAAAACTAAGAATACAGTATGTGGGGGGTGAGGGGTTTATGTTTGCATAGCCATAAACTAAGGTAGAGACAGAATAGGACACAGAGATATAAATGTGTATCTACAGTTCTGACCCCATCATTCAGCAGTCAGTCCATCTGTCAGTATGTTATTAATAAGGTGATGTGCCCAAAGAGAAAACAATAGTGGGGAACAGTTGTGGCTCAGTGTTTTAAGACTTTGGATCTTTGCTACATCTGGACAGAGTTTAACAGTCACCCACGTGCCATGTCAAAAACTTTTTAATTTTTTTTTTTAACTACATAAATAAGGTCCACTATTTTGCTCCCTAGGCGCTATCCACACATTCCCAGAAAATATATATGTAGTGTCCTTTGGATGAAAACTAGATTAATGTTATAATACTGCATACGTTTGGGTAATGGGAGGATTTCCAAGAAGCATTCACTCAGAGTCAGTCAGGACTGGGGAAGGGGTAGAAAAAACACTTTACACAAGGGTATGCGTCTCATAAAAAGGTGCAATCTGTAACAGTCAAAAGTGCTTTCCCTGCTTCGTAATGGTATAGTTTTGTATCCAATTCATATGTGATTGTAATGTTGAAAAAGTAAATCCTTAAAAAGGCGCGATCCCCGCACGTACAAAACAAATGAGTTAGTTACTTTATTTTGCAAATGTGATAAAGTATATTTTCTGCATTTTGTCAGTTAAACGTTCTGTAGTTATAAACTTGAAAAATGACAATTTACAGATTACACCTTGTGGAGTGGAGAAATCTTGAAAGCAGCAAAAGATAACGTAATACTGTCTCAAAGAGAGGGAAAAATAAAAATTCCAGTGACATCCATAGTTTTTTTTTTTTTTTCACCAGAGACCTGCAAGTTACAGACCATGGTGCAAATACTGTAAAAATAAATACATAAATACATACATGGGTAATCCGTTCTTACATACATACACATATTGTATCATAAAATAAGAGAATTATAAGATAATTATAAAATTCATATGTACAAATGCATAGTCCTCATGCGTCCAAGAAGAGGCCAAGCAATGAAGTTTCCTCTCTTCGTTTAGGGTTTTGTTTGGTGTGTTTGGTTTTCCATGTGGGCATGTGTAATGTGGGTTTATGTCTGTGTGCTGTAGTGTGCATGGCACTTACTGTACAAGAACACAGGGGTTACACACGAGTTTAGTCTGTGCTGTTTCATCTCGACTCACCTCAGAGACAGTGGGTTATTAGTGGGTAAAAGTTCACAGATCAAAAGTTGAGAGGTACGTGGCCAGGCGTGTCTGAGGTTTCTAGTGTGCGTGTCCGGAAGAGCTGTGTGAGTGCGAATACAGAGGAGATGAGCACAGTGCAGCGTTTAGCAAGTAGCCTCACCCCGTCACTCTCCCCCTGACCCTGTCCAGATCCAGTGAGGCCCACACTCTTACCCCCAACCCCAGCACCAGTTCCAGCTGTCTCAACAGCCCCAACAAACTCCCGGTACAGACCCACTATCTCCTTTAACTTGTCCATGGCCTCCTGACTGTCATCGTCCTCATCCCTGTGGACCAGACTCGCATTATGGCAGATTTCACAGCCAAAACAGGGGTTTGTTCGCAGGCAGGCTGCTGACAATTGAACCAGAGCACTGAAGCTGTTGGATAAAGAACGTAGGGCTTCATCAGGAGCCCAGCCTACACGTGTGGCCCGCTGACACCCGGATGCCAATCGTCGAGCCTCTGCCTGGAGAAGACTCCTTTCAGCCTCTGTCATGGCGGCAGGGCTTGTCCCAGTACAGTTTGGGCCTGGTGCTGGGGTAGTACTGTCTTCTGTCCCATTGTGATTTAGGTCAGGCCCTATATTTATGCCTGTGATATCCTTCTTTGAGTCTTGACATATTGTTTGTTGTGGTTGCTCAAGTGCTCCCCTCTCTAGGACCAGCAGAAGTTGATCTATATCTTGACGAAGGGAAGCAAAACCTCCCTTCAGCCCACCATAATTCTTGTTGGTAAGAGATCGAAGAGGACCACCAAAAGAGGTTGTGGGGGAAACAGGACGTGAAACTAGGGGACTGATTTCAGAGGAGGCCGTTGAGAAAGTAGAGAGCGGGCGGGGGTTGTCTCTCAGCAAAGACAAGATATTGGGGTTTGGAGAGGGTGTTGTAGGAGAAGGGACAGGTGCCTGTCGGGCAGGTTTGGGCCGTGTGCGGCGGGAGAACTCATAAATGGTAAGCTCCTCATCAAAGCTAACACCATCCTCAGTGTCTCCACTGAAACAATTGGCGTAAACGGTGCGACAGCCACAGGCCTCCCGATGCTGCTGCGGTGGAGTACTGTCTGCGAGTGAGGAGGTTGGTGAGTCACCTCCAATTTGCATGCTGGACACTCCTCCCAAGCCCACTGCTGAGTGGGGACGTGACTGAGGCTGCTCTGATGACACACTGCCACTGTGTGTACTATTTTCTTTGAAAGTCAGATTAGGGTGTGAGCCGTTTGTCCCATTGGCCTTTTTCATGTGTGAGGTAACATCCTGGGCCTCTTTTATTGTGGCTATGACAACCTCAGCTCCATCTTCTAAAAAGTTCCCTTTCCCTCCTGATTTTGAGGCCACAGTCTCATTTTCCTTGACAGGGGTTTTGTTTAAGTCTGATAAACCACTGGCTACAGACAAACCAGAGCCAAAGCCAGATGTGTCTCCATTGATGGAGTTAGTGGAGGGATAGTCCAGAGTTCCCAAAATCTCCTGGGAACGGGTCATGTACCAAGGCAGAGCCTGGATCTTCCCTCTCAGGGCAGAGGCTGGTAGCCTGCCTCCCAAGCTGGAGGAGCTGGTCCTCAGGTCTGATCCTGATCCAGATCTTCCAGGTTCTCTGCTTTCCAGGCCCCCAACACCTTTAGAGTTGGTTGAGGTGAGGGAGGTGGTAAGGGTGAGAGGTGCATCTGTATTTTTAGGTGACAGGCTCTCATGGCTCAGAGAGACCCTGCGGGGTCCTGACTGGATGCTGCCATTGCAGCTGCTCCAGGGATGGATTCCATTTGGTGGACCTATGCTATCCTTGAAGATCCCTTTGCTTGGATCAGTAGGAGAGATAGGAGAGCTAGCAGGTAGCGACAAGGGGTGGAGATTGGTGGGAGAAGTGGGTTTGGGGGGCACGGGAGGGGGAACAGCTAGCTTTGTACCTGAATTAGAGTGAGGGATAGGGGGTAAGTGTGGTGGCTTTTTTACAAGTAGGGTCGTCCCATTGCTTTTCCCCTCAACTTTAGGACTTTCCTTTTCATCAGGAATGTTTTCTTTATCTTTGAAAGCCGCATGTGCTCCATTCTCATGCTTCAGATCTTTATTCTGTTTTGGGTTCTTTTCCTGCCTCTTTGTCCTTTCCTCAGTTTGTGATGTTGTGATGGGTAAGGTTTGCTTGCTGCACCTCACTGCTGTAATCAAAGGTGATGACAGAGGCAGTCCACCTGCCCCAGATGTGACAGACTTGAACTCCATGGTGTCTGGTTCCATTTCCAGGAGTTCAGAAGACAGGCGTCCAGAGGCATCCCCATTGCAGTGGGCATATGATCTCCCATGCTGGGGGGACTTGGGAGAAATGGTCTGAGGTTTGAGAGGCAGCTGGGGCTTAGGTGCCAGTGGTGGTTTGACTTTAACCTCGGGTTTCTGTGACGGCTTTGGTGGACTGGGCTGTTGGTTGTTAAGTTGATTTGTGGGCCCTTTAAGCATCTCCACTTCCTTCTTTACTTTACAGGATTGGGATTTATTGGCAAGGGGGGAAGATGGCTCTTTCCGTGGGGCACCTGGAACACCATTCCAGGTTCCACGCAACTGATTAGCATTTTGCTGGTCAGCCAGTTCAGCATCTGTGAAAGACAGACACAAACCAAAAGAATAAAGCATCAATGAACTAACACAAATCTTACCCGCACCTCCTTTAATCACATTAATGTTTCAGTGTTGCCACATGTTGCCATCACATAAAAAAAAAACATAAAACATGCCACCGTAGACAGAGGGAGCTTCCCAAAAATGTGACACGGATAAATAATCTTATTAATAGGTCATAACAAACATGCTGTGAACAAACCTGATAGATCGGGAACTGGAGGAGTAAATCTCTCCTGTGCGTCAAAAAACTCATCCTCAGATTCTGAGGCAGTCTCTTTGATGAGAAGAGCTGGTTTAGGGTTGGGTGAAGGTGTCAGGAATAGACCCTCTTCATCCTTGGATAGGCGCTGCTCAGACTGTCCTGCTTTGTGCACAGGAATTGAACTTGTCCTTAGAGGGACTTTGGGAGGTATCTTTTTCTTTCTTTTAATTGGTGATCTTTGAAAGGGTGTGCTGTCAATCATTCTCAAATCTCTTGAGCTGGGGATCTTGGAAATGCGTCTGAGTTCCTCCACTCCCTCTTCTTCCTCCTCCTCTTCCTCTTCATCGTCATCATCACTTGTAGCTTCAGGCGGGCTAGGGAGGAAATCAGCCTTGGAGAGCTCAGCAAAGCAAAGGCAAGAGTTGTCATTGCCACGGTAATTTAGGTTTGTGGGTCGCAGGGGGCCTTGGTGGCGTTTTGGCTCTAGGAGGTAGGGGTGGTGAACGTCCAAGCTTGCTATGTCCTCGGCTGCGCATGGTCCACGGAGTGCCCCAATGCGAGATGGGGCTTTAGCCCCAGCACTGCTCTCCTCTAGTGCAGCGCTCAAGGAGCCACTGGACAAGCTGGAGAAGCTGCTGGTGACCCGTGGGTCAGTGTGGTACCAGGTGGTCTCCAGGTTCATTTCCTCATCCATAATACTAAATTTACGCAGACCACTTCCTGTTGCTCCTCCTTCGTCTTCGCCCTCATTGTCCTTACCTTCTGTTGTCACTATTATCTTCACTTCCTGTTTGCCTTTTTGCTCCTCTCTCTCTTTTCTCTCTTCTTCTCTCCTCTTCTCTTCCTCCTCTCTCCTCCTTTCTTCCCAGTCCTGACTTGCAGGGTCTGGACGTTTGTAATTCTGAGAATCCATTGGGTCATCCTCATCTGTTGAGTCATCTGAGTCACTACAGCAGCGAGACACGTAACCTAATAACATCAGAAAAAAAAAAACACAAGACAAGCATCACAAAACAATTAGCACATTAGTATAACAGACAAATGTTTAAATTTTGATAGTATAACATGATTTGCTTTTCTATCCGTACCCGTACTGGCTGGTGACATACATCAACACGTGATGTGAAAAATGTTTATCAAAAGGCCAAAGACAGAAAGTGATTATTTTAAGTGAAACAGTTTTTGCTCACTTGATAGGGATTCATAGCACACGCCCTCTATTACGGCGAACCTCCCACACACACCTTCTTCAGCAGGAATCCTGTGCACCCTCACTTTTGGGCGCCCCAAACGGAAGACATTGACACTGGGATCCACCAGGAGTTTGCAGTAGCCTCCCAGCAGACACCCTAAGTCTTTGGCTGCCAGAGAGTCCATCAGTAAGGCAAATGGCTGTGAGAGAGAGGGCATTGCAGAAGATAAAGTAAAGAAGTAGTGATTAAAGCCAAAGGGTAAGGGAGAAAAGGCGATGGAGTCGGAAAATGAGAGAGAGATAGTCACCCTTGAGACCAGTGAATTAGCTACCACACACTCCCTTAGGCTTCATATTGTTTGTGTATTGGAGGAGAAATGTCTGACCTATATTTACTCTAGCATGAGCACTGGCGCAAATATAATGTGGTGAATGAATATCCATTTTTCATATCTGTGTCAGTGTAGAAGTGCCTACAGGTTTATGAATAATAGAGCCTAGTATCTTGATGACCATGTATATGCACCCCGTGTCTTCCATACCTTCATGTCATGCAGTGAAACGCGCAATAGGCTGACTTTGTCCGACTCTGATAGCAGTTCAACTCGGCTGATGCTGCTGAACTCAACCAGTGTAGAGATCACATTGAGCTTGTGGTTGATGACCTGACTCATCCCATACTTGGCCCCAACCAGCAGGCTGACCAACACTTCCCTGTCTTGAAGCTGAGTGTAGATGAGAGAGACAAGGGGTACACCAGAATAGAATGAAGTGAAGAGGAGGTAGTGCAAATAAAAAGGGCAAGGAGACAGACATGTAACAAGGGGTCCAAGATTGAGTTTGAGTTGGTTAAATTGGTTATATGCTATATGCTTTAACAATTGGACCCACCAGGCCACATTAGGCTCTTAACACTTACCATCATCGTAGCTGTGTACGATCGTCCACCATATGAAATGAGCTCTCCCAGCTGAGTGAGGTAGGCCAACCGAGCCTGAGTAGCAGATATTACCTACAACGCCACAGTGGTCATGAAGGAAGAGAGAAGAATGATAGTGAGAGCAGGGCAGACAGACAGCAAGGAGACAGAATGAAAGAAAACCAGGGGAAATGTAATGATTAACTCACTGACCAAAACAATGCTCTCCACAGAGAAATATGATTCATTTATTTTCCCAGAAACATTACCCAAGACCAAGACCTACTACGTATTTACTTTTTAATTACCCTCCCACCCACCATCTATCTTTCTCCCAAGCTGCTATACCACGTCAAACTGCAGGGAGATTAGCAGTCACAGTAAGTGTCAACTAAAAAGTACCCTAAAGCCACTACTAAACTGTTACCATCTATCTCTTTACGCCTTTCAATGCTTCCTCCCACTCATCCATCAGTCTTTTTCTACCTTCTGGCGTGGCTCTAGCAGGGACTGGATCTTTTTGAGGTGGTAGCTGATGGCTTTCCTCAGGTCCTTCTCCCTCATGTTGCTCAGCAGTGTGGGAGAGATGAAGCTGTCCAGGCCAAACTCCTTCCTGTCATCACCACACACACAGAGAAATGAAAAGCACACTGATACACAATGAAGAACTCTAATACATCAATGGCGGCTAAAATTGGGAGTGAAGTAACAGTGCCCCACATGTGCTATGCGCTTGATTTAGTTTTTAGTTTAAATATGGTACAGCATTTGAAAAAAAGAGGGAGCTTGGGGAAACCAACGTTGAACTGTTGGATGAAATATACAGTATGACAGAGCTGATTTTAGCTATTGAAGAGAAGCTTCAGTGATATTATGTTTTTAAGATATTTGATCTTTCTCAACACAACACCAGCACCTAGTTTTTGGTGGTGGGGTTTTGTGGAGTTGGCATATCTGCTGATGTTGTATTTTTTACACAGCTGCCACTAGATGCTACTAAACAGCCACATTTAACGTAATGTCCCTTTAATTGTAAGTGTAACCATGACTTATTTATGACTTTATGACAGTAACCTTTCAGTATATAACCATAGTAATCTATGACCAGTGAGTCAGTGAGATGGTCCTTTGTGAAAAGCATCTGTGCTTTTATACATTTTCAGGTCCAGAATGTTAAAGAAAGAGACAGAAAGAGGGAAAATTGTGTCTCACACACAAAAAGACACTTTAGATTCAGACACCGGAAATAGGACAAATACACATTCTTATGCACACAAACCATTTCCCATCACATTAACAGATTTGGCATTTAGTGATCCCAGGCAAATTACAATGATTGCATGAGTAGAGCAAGCTCAAACCCTGACCCTGAACGGACAAGGACACAAACACATAATACTCACGTAATAGTCTTGATAGAGGTCCTGGTCTGTCCACAACTATCTAGTCTCTCGTGCATATGCAGCGCTGCCAGGCGAAGTGCAGTGTTACACTTCATCTCTACTGCAAAACGCTCCTGCAGCACATCCCCAACACTCTGAAAAAGACACAGTCACACTTCATGTCAGACATTGGAAATTACACAGCGCATAAGCATCTTTGTAAGTAAACCAACACTGGGACACCCAAACTGCCATTCATACAGCAAAAACTAATGCAGCAGGAGGTAAAGATTCCTTGTAGAACAATAAATCAACATGATATAAGTGGCACTCCCACTGCTTTACTTTGCACTAAATAATACGCAAAACCTGTGGCTTTAACGCTTTTCATCCAGGGATATAGTATATACATATAGTGTCAAAGCTGAGGTATATCCTAGAAAGCATCTGTTTGCAGGATATGACCAAGTTCTTTGTTAACTCACAAAATGTTTACAAGCTGATATAAGGCCACACTAATAAATCTTATTGTATAAATTTGGGAGAGTTCTAAACTAATATCAGGACAAAATAAGGAGCAGCTGCATGTTAACTTCAAACCTCTTCGCAGCTTTGATTCTGGCAACATTTCTGTAATGTTGCTGTAATGTGTTTTGGAGCTGATTTAAAGCACACCAGAGCAAGTTGGCAGATCAACCTCTATTAAACATCAAATATAAGCTTCATCTGGCATGTGGTAACAGAGATTTAATTTTTTAATTTTTAATTTTTGTTTTTTTACTGTATGAATATTTAGACTTGTTTTCCACATGTGAGCAGGGAGCGGGGCCTGACTTCTAATTGTGACATAGCTAAGCTCAAAGCAAAAGTCTCTAAGACAGAAAGAGAGGAAAACAGAGAGGAAGTAGCAGTGTAGATAAGAGACCTGTAAAAAGAGGTACTCAAAGGTAGAGGGATCATCCTGCAGCAGGTCCATGGGGTCTCTGGGGATGAAACACACTCTGAACAAACATCGGTAATCATGGGAGTCTTTTTTCTGGACCACCTGGTGAAGACAAAAGACAGGCATGAAGATGTTTGCGAGCTCTAAAAGTAAAGGCAACAACTCTACATCCCATATCAGCTGAGTTGTATCCTCTTGTCAGTAGGTCTACTGTAACTAGTATGCTTGAAAGTAACATTAAAGTTAAGAAAATTACATCTACTATAAACAGCCACCCACGACTACTGTATGTTTGTGTGTGGGTTTATGTGTTTGTCCATTTTTTCCTTCACCTTCTGTATTAGCTCATCTTCGTGCAGCAGTAGTAGTTTGGTGATGCTGTACTGTTGCTCTAGCACCAGGGCAAAGTACTCAATGGCCCGGATGGACAGTTTATCCTTCAGAGTCAGAACAATGTCCTGGAATGGTGAAAAACCAACAGTTCAGACCCCCTTAGGCAAACATGTTTCATCCCAGTCTGCTGGTGGCAGATGGTCAAATCTGATATCCCCCTTTCATTTTCCCTTTGGCTGGGAATACAAACTGAAATACAAATATAAAACCTGCTGTTACAATAATAATGCGCTCATAAAAACAGTCTACAAAAAAGACATGGACCTCCTGGTGGTGAGAGGCTGACCCGATTAACTATCTTATGAGGTTTGCTATCTCATTATTGTTTCATTAAATCTTTTTTGTATTAGTCCATCATTAAGAACAGCTATAAGAGCTACAGTCACCCACACTCTGTCACTCTTGGGACGATCACAACATTACTTGTGGTGTGCTTTAATTATGTAATATGCCCACTCATTTTTAGAAAGCCTTTCACAACTAGATCCGCTAATGTCTGGTCTCATGATTTTTATTAGAGACTGAGAGGGCATCTCATTAGATCTTCTGAGGACGATAATGTGGAAATTGCATTAGACAGTAAAATTTCTATCCATCACAACAGTGGGGCCAGTCCTATAAACGCGAATGGCCGTGATTGAGTGAGTGAGTGAGTGCGTGATAAAGTAACACCACTGGTCAGCCAAATGCCATGTGACTGATTGATGAAGTTACACCATTGGCCGTTGCTCCTTCAAAATTAACTGGTGCAAACGGTTGCATCATCAGGGTGCTTTTACAGGCAGTGTTGCCAACTTATTGCCTTTGTTGCTAGATTTACTGACTTTTCACACCCCTTTAGCGGCTTTTCTTCACAAAAGCCCCTAGCGACAAGTCTAGCGACTTTTTGCATAAACCTCACCTACTATCCGAAGAAGAGAGAAGCCAGTATTGCACCACGAGCACGAGGTAAGACTTTCCACCGGCACATGGCAGCTGACAAAGATCTGAATAAGTTTTTAACGTTCTCTTGGAGTGATCATCTTACAGGTAAATATTGCCAAAATCACAGCACAGCCGTTGTCTTTATCTAATGTGTATTATGATTTTGTCAGACGACGTTATAAAATCAGGATTCAAGCAATGCAGAACAGGAGCTTGGAAATGGCTTGGAAGTGACTCCTGCTTAACATGTAGTCTTAATGGGCCACGTTTAAGCCACTATTTTATACTTGTTCCGTTGTCTGACAACAGAAGCAGAAAAACATGTAATGAGAACAGCTCTATTGGGAATTCGGCTGTATTAAAATACTGTATATGTGAGCACAGAGAGTAGGATAGAAGCAAACAAATAAAGGGCGGTCCAGCCATATACTAAGTTTTGACCTAGTCTTGTTTATTTCATGTGTAATTGTGGCATGTTCTTATTGCTGAGATATTTATATTCAGTTTATTCAACTTGGTATACAGTATGTCAGGTTTCTTCTCATTGGCTTTCGTAGAGTGCACTGGTATTGATGAACATGTCAACCCCCCAAGAATGATGTGGCCACCTCTTGTGCCAATTGTTAGCAAGATGCATCAACCAATTATCCATGTTGCATTCAAGATTCATCAGATTTGAACAAGTAAAGTAGCTGCTGTAGCCTGTTAAAGGTTGAAATTTTGACCTTTCGTTACAGGGTCTCTGTCTGAGTACACAAGTCCAACTACTCCAAATACTGCAGGTCAGCATTGTTGGTAAAACTGCCATGTTGCACTGACATCCTTATTTGTACATACCTTGACAGTGGTGGTGTTATCAAACTTGAAAGCCTTGGTCTGTCCATTCTCTAAATAGACTTTTAGGACATTGGGCAGGAAGAGAAGAGAGTTTCCCTGGTTGAGAGAAGTGAGAGATATCAGTGTGGCTAGACAGGAATCAATATCAAACGAGAAAAGATAATAATAGGAAAAGGCAGTATGTAATCTTAGAAAATAAGACCAAATGAAGACGACTCAAAGCTGTGAAAGATCCAGGATTTAGGATAATTCATCTGTTGGTTACAACAGCCATCATTCTGTGCCAAATAAGATTTTCCCACCTGAGTGTGCCCGTTGACCACCACCTCCTCTGCAAAGCGCACTTTAACTGGATTACTCCTCAGACGAGCTCTCTTCTCTGCCGACATGATGGAGGACTTGGGATTCTGCAACACAGAGATGTACAGGCGCCATCATGTGAGGGCTGGCCCATGTAGTAAGACACACACACGCACACAAACACACACACGCACACTTGTCGAACTCCAACAGTGCAAGGACACAGTTAATTCTGACACCAACAAAACTTTGAGACACAAACAACCACAGCTTTAATCAAAGGGTCGACACACATATTTACATTCACACATCACAATCTGAAACCAATGTGAAGGCAGTAAGGCGGTTAATCCTGTCAGAAGATATGAGTTGACAGTCACATGCTTGGAAAAACACAGAGAGCTTATGTTTAAGTCAGGAATGGTGTAATGACTCTTTGTGAATGTGTGTGTGTGTGTGTGTCTCTGTGTGTGTGTGTGTGTGTGTTTGTGTTGAGGGGAGGTAATCAATGTCTTCTTTGTACTTACTGTCATGTGGCGCAGGATAGTCACAGTGATACAATCCTCTAAGTCCCTGTGTGGAGAAAAAATACACACACATACCGATACAAACACACAAAAACACAAAAAAACCACATACATGCACGTAGGAATACACACACACAAGAGAGATCATTATCTTTCTGTCCAGCTGTAAAGTAAGCCCTTTTCTCCTCTGACCTTTGCCCTTGACCTGCTCAGCCTTTCTCATATACTCACACCCACACACACACACACACAAACACGGAGTCACACACGAATCATCCATACACACTCTCAGAAATGCACTACAGCAAACAACTGTGACAGTACATTTAGTCACTGGATGGGCCGGACACACTGGTAGAATGACAGTGGTCCTAATAACTGAACTGGTTTTCTCGCAGTCCACACAGGACAATTTAACTACTCGGAGTTAAAGATAAATACATAGATAGGTTCTAGATAGATAGATAGATATCTGCATTTGTTCTCACCTTAAGATGTTTTCCACCTGCTCAGTGCTCAAATCCTCCAGCACTGTATCATTAATCTGTAGCACCTGGTCCCCTGGGAACAGTATCCCATCTGCAGGACTCCCTACAAACACAAACATACACACACACACAAACACACACACACACCCAATACACAAACACACACACAATGAAAAGAGTGAGCGCTTGCATAAAACAAAAACCCAGCCGCACACGTGGGCTTGCACTTTTAGTTCAGATAAAAGGGAGATATACCCACACAGGCACACTCACACACACACACACACACACACACACACACACAAACACACACACACACACACACACACACACACACACACACACACACAAATACACACACACACATAGAATGTCACACATGGTTATTCAACATGGCTGACTCAACAGTGTTCAACTGAGCTCTCCAGGATGTGAGGGGTTACAGTTATTCTGGGTCTCATCCAGCTCGGCTCCGCTCTGCTTTCTCCAGTTATTTATACTCATTTGTCTTCAGGCAAGAGAGCACAACTGAGGCACAGCAGTTTCAGCTTACTCTAACACACACACACACACACACACACACACACACACACACACACACACACACACACACACACACACACACACACACACACACACACACACACACACACACACACACTAAGTGTATGTATGCGTAAACACATACGCCCATGAACACATACTGTCACACACCCAGTCTGCCTGGTAAAGCCCCGTCTGTCCCTGATTTTTGACCCACTGACAGCATGCCACACTGCTCTGCAAGCTTACAAACACACACACACACACACACACACACACACACACACACACACACACACACACACACACACACACACACGCACACACACGCACGCACACACACACATATGCAAACATACACACGCAGGCTACACTTGCACACATTCTCTCTTTTGCCAGACAAGCCAATCCCCCTCCTGTTGAGCTTTCATGTCAGCTCTGCCAATATCCTGATCTTTGCGGTTTTTCAAGTCCCCTCCCTTCCCTCTTTTTTTTATATATCCTTCTTCCTCATCCACCACTTCCCTCTCGTATTCACCTTCTCACCACCAGGACCTCACTCAGTCCTTTCACAACCAAAGGCGTCACCCATCCTTCCTCCCTGTATGCACTCTGCACACTTTCACACTCATTATTTGGATCTCTTTGGTCATATTTGCATCTTGGTCATTGTTTATTTCCTAATATGCCTTCCTTCAGGCATCATCTCGTCTATTAAATCTTGTCTTCTGTTATCACCTCTCTCTTTCTCTCTTTCTCCCTTTCTCTTACTCACTCTCTCTTTCTGTCTTTGGCATCAGAGAGCCATTAAGGAGCTGGTGGCAGGGTGGGACCCTCCTCAGGGCCTTTATCAGCTTAGTTTACAGGATAGATGTAAAAATAATGGATCAGCATCTCTCTCTCTCTCTCTGTCGCTTTCTCTCAATCCCCCCTATCAAAGTTGCCTAAATGAAAAGTGATTGAATTTAGAAAGGATGAGCAGGTGGCTCTGTTGTTTCTGTGGCTTCTCTGGCACTCTGCTTTGCAGTTCAAATGCCAGTAGAGAGTCAGTGCGTTTGTGCATTTTTGTACGCGCGCGTGCGTGTGTGTGTGCGTGTGAGAGAGAGAGAGAAAGAGAGAGAGAGACAAAGAGAGTGTGTAAATCTGTCTTGCTGCAGGCGGTGCAATGTTGCATAAAGCAGGTGGCCATTTGGAGAGGAAGCAGGGAAACAAAGTGCACTCATCCACATAGACAAACACACACACACACACACACAGATGCCACCACACCTGTCATGTACCTGTGGCGACGTCCCTGACCAGCAGGGGTGCGTTAGTGGTGAGGGTGAAGCCATGTCCAGTGCTGCTGTCCAGGACCGGGTCCCTGGTGATCTGCAGCGTCAGCTTGGCCTGGAAGTTCTGATTGGAAAGACTGTTGGAGCGCTGCGACCTCCCATCGCCTAGCAACCGCTCTCTGAGGAGGTCAAACAGGGTGACAGGTTACCTGAGTGGAGACTATAACACCGTGGTCATTAGCAAATAAATTCAGGTGGATCAAAGGTGAGGGAATTCATAACCCTTACCCTGTTGTTGTATGAGAAAATTTCAAAAAGCAAGCTCAGTCTGCTCTGTTTTTTTTTTTTTTTTTGGTTGCAAATATTTTCATTGATTAGATTATTTATTTCCTCAATGTCAGAACATTTATGAAAAATGCCCATCGCAATTTCCCTTTAGCCAAAGGTGATTTTCAAAAGCACATTTTCTTAGAACAGTCCAAAATCAAAGAAATTCAGTTTACAATGATATAAAAAAAATATAAATAGCAGCAATCATCAGATTTAACAAGCTGGTACCTGCAAATGGTTAGCCATTTTGTTTGAAAAGTGAGTCAAGTGATTTATCGATCGCTAAAATAGTTGCCAATTAAGTTTCTGCCTACTGACTAATCAATTAATACCAATCTTCTCAGCTCTGAAGACGCTAATAAACACGTAACAAGACTAAGAGTCTATAGGTATGCTAGAGGCTCTGTGAGGCTGTATTTAGGGACAGCAGTGCTTTGAGCTAAATGCTACAGTATGTCAGCATGTTAGCATGCGTAATGTTTACCATGTTTACCGTCTTAGTTTAGCATGTTATAATCGTAACATTTGCTAATTAGCACAAATAAAGAAAGTAGAGCTGAGGTTGATGGGAATTTGATTAGCTTTACAGGTATTTGATCAGAAGTTGAAAGTAGTGGACAAATTAAAATTTTGAGCTGATGATGGTGTTAGATAAAAAGTTAAAGTTTTAACAAAGTTATTACAATAACAAATGAACTGAACAAAATTGCCTGTCAATTCATCCAGTTGTTGTTGAGGCATTTTTCTCAAAACAACACTTGCTAACTTAATGGTGGCTATAGATGAAAAGTCAAGGGATCACCAAAGTCCATAGGATTCATCCTCTGAGTACCATGAATATTTGTACCAAATTTCATGGCAACCCATCCACACATTTTGAGATACCAGTCTGTATAGCAACACTGCAGTGAAAGTCACAGGGTTGTAAAAGTAACAATGGTCACGAAATGGGAATATTCAATATCTGTATTGTTCTGTGTTGCATTTAAATCAAACAGTGACATCCTCTTCCTGAAGCATGCTGTCCTGGTCAGCTTGTCTTGACATAGTCAGATTTTTTCCCAAGAAAAAAAAAAGGAAAAGTTAAAAAAAAAAAGAAAGTTTACTGGGCTTCCTCTTTACCACCTCCGCTGTTGAGAATGAGAAACCACTCAGCGGACAGCAAATGGGATAAAGGGCTCTTGAGAGCATTTTTGTGGTTCACTGTAGGGTGTGTTTGTGTGTGAGAGAGGGACAGTCAGGTTTTGAATATGTACTCAACTATGTGTTAGGCCTATGTGTCTGATGTGTGGGTGTGGGGAGGGGATCTGGTTTGTGAGTTAATAGGGGAAATCAATTTTTTTTTTACATTATCTTTTGATTTTTAGGGTATCTTTTCTCTTCTTATAACCATTGCTATTTAAAATGAAATTGCACATTTTCTCAGAAAAAAAACACCCGTTTGTCCAACTACATTTTAATTTAAATAATATATACCACACATCCCACACTTCTTCCACAATACAGGATCTGGCAACTTGACTGTTTAGTTTAAGTTATTTTATTTGTAATTGACGCCGTGGTTTGTGTGGGGTTGGCATTTTCTGCTACTACTGGCTGTACTGTACTGTCATCACTACCTACTGCATACTCAGTTGTTTTCCCATCAAAACTATTCTATTTGCTCACTCAGATGATATAGGCTCTCTTAAACCTATTATATTCATGTCCATTCTCTACCTGCTAAGTGACTCTCTGGTGCGTCGTATTATTGTTCCCACCACCTGCTGCACCCGACTGGCTCTCCGAGCTGGAGACCTGCTCCTACATCGCTCCTTCTCCTCCATTTATCTAAAGAGACAAAGAGAGAGAAGGATATGAGTTAGACATAATCGCAGAGAAGCAAAACACACAGAGAAAACAGACATGGAAAGAAGATGAAATGACTTGGAGGGGGAAAATAAGTTAGAAACTTTTTCAAGTTTAGCTCTGTCTTATTGGACTATGAATTAAGTGCCAGAATTGTGCTCCAGCTAAATTTGCATTTCATCTGCTCTGTTTTTACATGCAGAGCATGTAGTCTGCCTTGAATACGGAGAATAATCAGATATGTGAACAGAGAGCAAGAAAGGCTGGGAGAGAAAAGAGAAGGGTGGAGTTTATTCAGCTTGTCAACACATGTTCCACACATTTTCCTAAATGACCTGATTCTCAACAACTGTGCCATCATAAATTCAAAAATAGTTCAACATAAATGTGCTACAATCTGCATGTTCACTACAACTCTGCAACTGTGCACTTTTTGCTCAGCCTGCCCTTTAAACAAGGGGGTGGTGAGGACATAATGAACAACGGAGGGATCAGTAAAACCGCAGGGAGGCAAAGCTGGTCAGCCCTGAACCCCGACCAAATCACAAGACTTACGTCTCCCCTCAGCTTTGTTTGTTTTTGTCAATCAGTACACTGGCTCTGAACTTGTAGAAACTCTAATAATAAGGGGTGCTCTATTATACATGTTCACGTTTCTTTTGTGTTAGATGTAAAAGCAACAAAGATATTAAAGGGCAGGGGTGTGCTGCAGAATCAGATTTCAATGTTTTTGATTATTTGAAGAAGCTGAATCATTTGTTTGCTATATTAGGGTATATCGAGTTCTCTTTGTGTTTTTGTTTTAGCAGATACTATTTTGCTGTTGTCTTTTGATACACCTCATCTGCTGTTGCTACACGTCTGTGCTGGACTGTTTGACCCCATGAGGGAGGAAAAAATTTGGCAGGAATGGAAAGAATAACGACCCAGACCTGATCGATATAGCTAATGATGATGAATGTGTTCCTGAAACCTAATGATCCATAACTTGGCCGCGGCAGCCGGCATGCTGAGAGCGTAGTTTGATCAGCTCTCTGAAATATGGAGGAAACTTCTGCAAGCCAAGACTTTTCTCAAGATCTCAAATGAAGCACGACAGTTTTCTGGCCATCTGCCACAATTGTCTGGGACATTTTGAAACATCCCTTTGTCCAATAAAAGAGGAGGTGAAGTCATTACAGCGCAATTACTTTACTGTACTTTAAGTTCTGGGTTATGTGGAAACAATACACACTGCTTTGCAATCAATAGATGTTAAAGCAGTGAGTTAAGTCGTATTCATGAGGTAGAAAAAGTTAATTTGTTTTTTTTTTTTGTAAAGAAACAATCAGCAGCTAAAACAGCAGGATTTCAGCTCATCTCATTTGAAATGACCACTGATTGTAGGCCAGTGAAGGCTAGTCCCGGTCAGTAGTAGTAAAGCGTACAGTGTAGGTCTGTCATTTAAGAGGATTACAGGCCCTCGTTCTGCATGGCCCCACATTGGTCAGGGTGTCACTTTAGCACCTCCTGCTGATCCGCTTGAGGCAGATTGACGTGGATGAGGAGGGATGAGTGAGGCTAGGTATCCGATGGCAGCACACGAGGAACTGAGTGAGAATATTGCCACACATGCCCCGAGAAACAGAAACTGACACGTCAGTCAGCTTCATAGGGATCAAGATCATGTTTGGACTGCTAATAGAGACTTCCTTAGTTTGTGTTCCATTTGCTTGACATTGTGTTGTTTTTCTTACGTTCAGTGAACATATGCTTGCAGGCTTGTGGATGTGCATATGTGTGTCTGTTGTATGTGCTCTAGTGCTGCAATCAGTGCAGAGTCAGGTGACGTTTGCTGTCGTTCTCCCTCTTTCTCTTTTCTCTGTTATTTTTTCTCCTCTCTCTCTCTCTCTCTCACCCTCTCTGTCCTTGCCGAGTCAGGGAGTCGTCTCCGATGACAGTCTCTCTGGGCAGCAGCAGCCAGCCATTTTTTATATACATGCACATCCTAAACACTTGATCCAGGGGTTTACTATCCTCACTTTTTACAGCAAGAGTCCAACTTTATAAACTTACTAAAGCAGATAGTTAAGCAGGTGAAAGGGCCAACATGTTGAGTGTGTATTAGCATAGATGGTTCAACCTGTGAAATTCTTCAATTTTTTAACAATACCTGTATATAAGCTATTACATGTTAATTACATGTGGCAAACTTCTGGAAACAGCAGGAAAACATTTGACATGTACTCAAACGAACACTTTCAGTGGCTCAGATCTTGCCCTCATATTTAAAGACAGCAGCACAAAGCCCCACATTTTGACTTAAGACTGTGAAAGCATGACTCACCGTGATGTGGCTTGTCTCTTCAGGACTCCAGAACACAAATACCCTCTCGCCCTTTGAGACATCAGCTCTGCAGCCCCTCCAGGATTGGTTGAAAAAAGGTGGAGGGGGGTCTTTGTGATCATCAGGGCCAATCCCAATCTGGTGCAGCCACCTGTGCAGAGGAGACCAACGCTATCAAGGAGACCTGTCAAATCCCATAAACAAGATGCATGTCCACACATCGAGTTTATAAGTAGAACGAAGCGTAAAACGACCAGTTATCAAGTCTGATTAAGCTGTGTCTGCCTTGGATTTTTAACTGATTTATAAGTAACAGAACCATATTCCAGTTGTTGTTAGTTTCAGAGTGAACACGCAAGCATGTCAAGCAAAGCAGATGTGAGTCCAAACCAGCTATGTGGTTGTGGTTTTCCAAGAGGCCCCTCCTCTGGTCCCCAAGGCTCTCTCTCTTTCTCTCTCTCTCTCTCTCTCTCTCGCCCTCCCACTCTCTCTACTCCTCCGCAGCCTCAAAAGCACATGGCAATGTGGAGACGAGGCACTCCATCTCTGTCTGGTTGTCTAAATTAAAATTTCATACCACCCAGTTCAGTTAACAGTTCTTACTGGGCGCGCTCTAAAAGCATAGAGGACAGCCTGTGAATCCCGATGTAGGGGAGAGAGAGAAACGCTGCCAGGCAGACAGAGATCTGGGCCAATAATAAAAGAGGACAAGTCTTTCATATGAACATCAGGGCAGATATGGCTGAAACCTTAGCCAGCCTTTGGTTTTGGGCAGAAAAACAAACTGGGGGAACGCTTTGTTGTGAAAAGCCTGGCTGTTGAATTAGGAGATAGGCAGAATAAACATTCTTGATCTTGTCTAAGGAAACCACCTAATTTTGCACTTGAATGTTGATCTGTGAAGTAAACTCTCACTCCCCGAGGCTTTTATCTAGAAGAGGGAGCAGAAATTACTGAACTGATAGTCCCATTTGTGCAGCTCTTCCATCAGGCCCTGCGTCCCACACATAGAGCTCTTTCACAAGGCCTATGTGTCCCAGCGAAAAGCCAGCAGAAGACCTAGACCCACACAGACTGCGGGGCACATGAATTATGCATGGGGCTAATGCAGCTAGCTCAGCCTCCAACCGCCTCCTTCTGCCACTTTGCCAACACAGGCAACAAGAAGAGTGGAGCACAGAAGAAGAGAGAGACACAGGAAAAATGTATGGGGGTTGCAGAGGTGAGGAGGGGGGAGAGAGAAGGGGGCTCAGAGGGGCTGAGAAAAGGGGAAGGGATACAGAAAAGAGAATTGGTCAAGGCAAAGAAAAGAGAGAAAGGACAGGATATTGGAGGGGGGGTTTAAGCAGGGTGAAGAGGGCAGCGGCGAAGAGGGAGTAGAGCTGCGGGAGAAGAAAAGGAAGGACAAAAGTATCTACAGTGCGATGTAAAGGAGTCGTTTCACTAGAAGGAGTGAAAAAAAAGCTGATCAGTGCAGCTTTTTCCTCCAGCCAAGAGCAAACAAAGCCAGGCAGCAGACATTGATGCATAGTCAGTCATTAAATAAATAAATAAATAAATAAGCAAACCTGTAGCATGGCTACCATTTGCCCTCCTCTTTGCTCGCTGTAAATGAAGAGATTGCTCCCTCTTTCTAATGATGTGACAGCATTCTCCATTTGATCCCAGTTTCAAATCCAAGACAGTAAAGCCTGTGTGTCTGCGAGCTGGTGATGAGTCTGCTCCTAATCTGGTTCTGAATCAATAGTAATCGCGAATCCCGTTCTACATTGTCGTGTCCTTAAGTCCCCAAGCTGCCAGCACACACAGCTCATCAGCGAGTCTTGTAGTCTGTCTGGCCTTTCACTCATTCTCCCTGCTTTACTCCCTTTACCTTCTCACCCCTCCTCCAATCTTCACTATACAAGGAGAATATTTATGTGAAGTGCTGAAAGGTAATGATGGCTGTCTCAATCCTTCTGTTTCAGCGTCTATGGGACAACCCCCCCTCATTTTCCCACACAATGTCTCTCTGTCCCGGACAAAACGGTCAGTTATTCAATCCTTTCGTCTGGTATGAGCACACATGCAGTTCATAGAAATGCTCCACTCTCCTCAGGGGTTGAGAGGTGGTCCTGAACTGGCAGCCAGCTGGATAGAAAACAGCCCAATTAGCGCTGATTGGCCAGACCCGGCTACTGGAGGTCAGACCAAGCTGGACAGGGCCTGGAGAAGCTGTATTAGGACATGAAGTGGGAAAGACACGTCCAGATACAGCTGCTATCCTGCTATATAACATAATCCAAGTTTATGGATATGACAACCTGACTGCCAGGAGGAATTTATCTGTAATAAACATAAAGTCTTGGCACTTAGCTGTGTACACTGCTAAATGAAGACTGGACTAAGCACTTGGACACTCACACACCATGCATGCATGCACATACACACATATGATTATGATTTGCAAGTGGAGCATTATGTAATTGTTAACCAGACTCCAACAGAAGCCTTACTGACTGACAGCTTATATTTAGAAAGGACCAGTTGGCAACTATTGACATCTTGCATCTTGTTCCCAAGCACAAAGACACACAGACACACTGGATACAGATGCATCACATGAGGTAGCCGGGGCAGGGGTTGGTTCAGCAACTCAACAATTCCTTTTGGCTCCCAGTCACTGGACACAGGCCTCCGTGAACACTCAGTCCAACACCAGCATACTCATCTGGATTGCTTAAGATTTCATAAATGCAAAGTTGCAAATGTGAGGAACATCAAGTAGAGCAGACCATAAATACCCCAAAGATTAATTTTTCTCTGCAAAAGGCTGCAGACAAATGAAATACAGATGATAGGTCATGCTTTGGATTCAGGGGCTGAGCCTATTCATAAGTTAAATTTACACGAAAGGTTGATAGAATATGTATTGAAAAGGTTTCAGAAGAAAAATATCTATACTATGATTCTCATCTAAAATGTGAGAAACATAAAAACGGCAAGGAAGATGGCAAATGCCAACTTAAATACCTTCACACTGTTCTATGTTGCAAATGTTTTAATGCATTTCATGATCATATTACATTGAAGTTATCAAGCAGCTTCTATAAAAATCAATCATTTAGAGATTTGGAAGCCGATTAGATCTCACCACTGCCACGTTCTTAAGACATTAAATATGTTAGATGTCTCAGACAAGATGGAACGACTTTGGTCATCCCCTAACATTTCATATAACGTCATCATCAGATCAGAACTTCAGTTTGTCCACTACTTTGATTTATGGCTAAATAAATGGAGAAGTAATAATATTCCCATCACCAGTAGCTGTACTTTTCATGTACTGCTAATTAACAAATATTAGCATGGTAACACGCTAAACTAAGATGATAAACACGGTAAACATTATACCTGCTAAAACTTAGCATGTTAGCATGCTGATGTTCATTTAGCTCCAAGCCCTGCTGTGACTAAATACTTCACAGAGCTGCTAGCATGGTTGTATACACTCTTAAATCTTGTTATCATAAAATTGTCTGTGTTGTGTTGTCCTGCCTTCTTGTTGTGTTGTTTTTATTTGTATAAGGGGACAAAAGGACAGGTTTTGTAAGAAAAAAAAGCTTTGGCTTTATGAATTATGCTTGGTATTAGGGCTGAAAATAATGATTCTTTTCAATCAATCTGTTGATTATTTTATCAACTAATCAATTAATCGTTTGGTCAATGAAATGTCAGAAAATAGCCGGTCGTTCTGTCCGACCAGTAGTCCAAAACCCAAAGACTTTTAGTTTACTGTCATGAAGAACTCAGGAATCCAGAAAATATTCATATCTGAGAAGCTGGAAGCTGGCATTTTTCTTTAAAAATGGCTCAAAACGATTAATCAATTATCACAATAGATGCTGATTGAATTTCTCTCGGTTGACTAATCGATTAAACAACAAATCATTGCAGCTCTTTTTTATATACTGTGGTACGTCACATTGCTATGCTATGGACTTGTCCTTGTAACAGTTAAACGTACAAATAAATGAATCTTTCACTCCCTATTATAGTCAAACAGTAGCTTGGTGGCCTGTTTGTCTGATTGTCACTGTTGCTTATTAAGTATTGCTGGTTATTTCACTGTTACCTGTCTTCCAGACACAGACACATCTCCTGCTCTTCATTCAGCCTGTCAGCTCATTCCATTAGCATAAGGAAGACAGGACTCACTGTGCACAGCTCATTTCATTTCCCTTTTCATCAGCGACCTGGCAAGGCTTGAGTTCCCTAGTGAACCATTAAATAATGGGTCTTTTGAAGATTAATAGTGCACTGCATTGTGTTACAGATCTCTATCACTGTTTCTGCTGGTTCTGGAGAGAGACAGACAGAAAGACCGGGAGAGGGAGGAATATCTTGATGTCTGAGGAAGGCCTTTGGATGTTAGCGGATGATAGGTGTTGCAAGTCTGGAAAACTGTCTGCCTCGTTTCTTCTGTTGCTGTCTGAGCCAATTTCATTCAACTCAGTGATCCTTCAAAAACTACACAACAGAGGTCTTATCTTTAAGTAAAAGTAATACGAGTGCAGCCAGCAAGCCAGCAGCTACAGTAGACATCTGGGCTCTGGAGTAATACTTACATATAGCTATGGCAAGAGTTTGATATTTAATATTACAGTAAAGAATAGAAGAGTTTGATTTGTTTTTAGACTAATACTTTTCATTCTCTCTATGTTTTACTACATGTTCATAAATAGAGTCGGCCTAAATTATGGCTCCACTGCCAGTCAATTGTGCCATTACCATGGAGCTGTCACCCCAATGAGGTCATGTCTCCTTCCTCCTCTGCTGGAGTAACACTGGTACAGTTTGAGGGAAAAATACAAGTGCACGGTATATCCTAACTCTGTTCCAATGTCCATCAATGCATCCATTGATAAATCCATCCATCAGTATATCCAGAAACCAATCCATCCATTCAACCATTCACTACCGTTATCACACACTGACGCAACCCCTGAATTTGTTGAATTACTTTAGTGAGAAAGAGCAATATTGATCAAACAGCAGCTTCGAGTAGCCGGCAGCTACAACAATAAGAATCAAATTCTTGAACAGGTTCATCTATGGACTGGAGCAGCTACAACACAACCAACCCAGCAACACAGTCTGCCCACGAGGACACGAGACACGAAGCTAAGACCAAAGAGGAAGAGAGCGGGAGAGGATGTCTGGCTGGCTGCATTAAGTGGGATAGTGGAGCAGTCAGCAGGCCTGATCGAGGCTAATGCAGCCGGGCATCAAGTCTTTCCTGATGTGCAAGTTCTGCCCGTCGCGTTTCTGCTCTGGCAGAGTGACCTCGGAGCAGCAACTGCCATCACATGTTGTAGCATACATCCCTGAGTCATAGCACAGCGCCTGCGGGCGGTGGCACGGCGCAGGCAGGGCGCGCACACTAACTCTCGGGAGTGCAAAACAAAACACTGGGCATCCACAGCTAGTTCCCCATCGGCTGGACTTCACGGGACCGGAGTGGCATTCATTGATTCATTAGGTGTGTGCGCCTGTGTGCGAACCATAAGCAGCAGCATATCGTGCTGTTCAAAAAAAAAAAACCCCAAAAAACAAACAACTCTGTGATTAAGTGATGTCTCTATGCACAGCCGAGGCTGCGGTAGCACACGTGTCTAAATGGAACCGCAAACAGCGGTCATATTAAATCACGTCACGCATTAGATGAAGGCCCCAAAACAGCAAAACGCATTGTTCCGGTCTAGTTGTGTTGCGCTTGTCATGCCTGGCACGGCACGGAAGAGCTCAGGGAAGAGGCTGCTGCTGGCCAAAGGATACGAGCAAAGGGGGGGGAAGAAAGAAAAAAAGAGGAGAGACGACTGTCCCAGGGTGGCTTCACATCGCCCACGCCCATTCATAATGTGCGTGTTTTACTACCCACACTCCAGGCATCCCCCCTGATCCGTCGCGGTTTATCTCGTCCGTGTCCAATCTGTAGCCAGTGACGGTGATTTCACTGCACAGACGGCGGCGTGGACGTCCACGCTCACCGCATAAGACATGTGTTTGTGAATATGTGGAATTAATATGGTACAAAAATAACCAGTGCCCGGTTGAGTTTTGCCTGTAATCCTGTGTCGTACCTATTTATATTACCTAAAAACCTGAATCCAGGTTGTGAGAAATAACCAACCACGTATCGACCGCGTCTGTCGTTCATTAATGCTTTATAAATGCCATTAAAACAATCGTTATTCCCATTACACTGATCTATCACCAACTTTGATCGGTGGCCGCAGCCATGCCAGTCAAACCAGGGGGCTAAACAAAGAAAAGAAAAAAAAAAGGTCAGTCTTTTGTTGCTTCCTATTATAATCTTAATCGGATTTAAATCTCTCCATCGCCTCCCTAAATCGGGGACACGGGTGCATTCTGCAGGCGTTTCGAAAACGACCATCAGTTAAATCATTCAATTCGAGCTGATAAATATCAGTCCAAATGACACGAATGGATGCAAGGTGCGGGCGCCTCCGCGTACAGCCGGGCGCTCCTTCATCAGACAATAACACCGGGAAATACCGAGAAAACTCACCTCGTGGGCTGAGCAGGAGACAGGCGGACCGGGAGTCTGAGAGGGCTGTCCCCCAAAAAGATCCGTGATGCGGAGGATTTTGACGATATTTGTTTCTCATAAATATCCGCGGCGTCCTCCCGGGCCGGATGGTGGTGGTGATGTGGTGTGTGTGTGTGTGTGGGTGTGTGTCTGTGTGTGTGTTTGTGTGTGTGGACGGGGGGGGGGGGGTGGCTATATGCTGGATGCTGTCATCGTACTGGGACTGCTCTCTGCCTAATCCTCGGCCCTGAGCTCGGAAACAACCCACCCCCTCCCTGTGCTCGTCTCTCCGCCTCCGCTGTCTGCCCGTAGGGTCCCCACCCCTCCTCTGCAAGGTCACTTAGTTACATCGAACAATAATAATAATAATAATAATAATAATAATAATAATAATAATAACTATACATATTTTCTGATTAAGTTTTCGTTTAAAAACCTTCATTGTTTGCTTTTATGATCCAGTTTCCCAGTTTTTGATAGCTTACTAATTTGTAATATTTTATAAATCATATACACAATGTCTGTATCCATCTTGATAAAGGTTGCAGTACAATAAATCTAAATAAATCTACCTATGTTTACTTTTATTCATAAGGACTTTATCCTTTTTATTCTGAAGTCTGACGTGCTGTGTTTTATGAATATATTACAATTTGTATATATTAATAAATCAAACTATTACTTACTAGAATTCTTCTTATTCTACTACTACCAATACTAATGATGATGTTATGAAATAGCCTTGATTAGCGCAGGGGGCCCAAGGCCCCCTTATTCATTGTGTGCCTAGTTTGTCAAATTTAATTAACTGGGAATCTGTTTGGCAATCTCAAATGATAAGGGCCTCAGAGTGGGCCCTGCATTGCTGCCTTTCTCGTGGAGTGGCCCTATATCAAAATATATATAGTGCATATTCCTAAATCAATTTGTTTTTAACCACATTACCAGAAACAGATGGTCAATAGAGGCTCGGTGATAATTTTTGTCCCACTTTGCCCTATTGTGGGTTGTTTTGGCCATACCCAAAAGCCAAAATTCATTTTATTTTTCCCAGAAATCAAGTATTTATTGTTTCCTTCCTCAGCGAAAAAATATTTTAGCCTTCGGACATTTACTTATTATAGACATCTTAAAATGTGTTATAATAACAATTAAATTGTATATTAAAGTGGAAAGGTCTATTTTAATAAACTACATTTACAGTTTTTCCTCTCTTTATTAACAGATCAGTATATACATAGGCTACAAAATAAAGAAAACTGATCATACAAGTGATACAACCTGGGGATATTTAAATATTTTTTTAAAATAAGAACATAAACTGTTGAAAGGAAATTATTATTGCATAAACAATATATTTTTCACAAACATATGTAACCCTGCTGCTATTTCCCGAAAGTTATTGACTGCTAGATTTATGAGCCATATTTAATTTTTGCCTTCTGATGTCTTCGTGCGGTGTGTCCCTCGGCGCGCGCTGTCGTTAACGTCACTTCCGTTTTTGCCTACTTCCGGTTTGGATTAAGTCATCCATGCTCCCGAAACGGTGAAATTTTCAAACACTGAAAGCTTATTGAAGAAAAAAAACACGGTAAAGCCACAGCGACAATGTTCAAACTGGAAGGACTCGGACCTAAGATGGACCCAGAGGAGATGAAGAAGAAAATGCGACAAGACGTGATCTCATCTTTGAGAAACTTTCTAATTTACGTCGCCCTACTCAGAGCCAGTGAGTACAGACAGGTGACATTGACATTTTGCCAAATACTAGGTCTTCGGCTGTTTTCTGGTATACGTTATCTCTAAGAGTATGATACAAACGTCGCAGCAATACTAACCTTGTTCTGAGCCTATAGTGGGTTAAAAATGTCAGACATGTCACTACTATATTGCACACACACTAAGGCACAGCGGCAAGACTGTTCTGCTAAATCTCTCCTCATGGCCTTAGGAGAGTCTAATAATGTGTTCATTTACAGCTCCATATGTGTTGAAGAAGCTGGACAGCATATGAGTGAAGCAGCTGGTCTCTTCTCTTCTCCATCCACTGAGGGTTTACGGCATCAGAGACAGTATGGACCATCATCATTGGCAGACAGCTGGGGACATGACAACAGATCCTGCGGGAGGCGAGGCCAGTGTCTGTCCATCACTGCACCGTAGAGAACAAACATGTTCTCGTTTCCTTCTTTTTTTTCTTTTTTCTTTTTTTGTCAAATATATTGTGATCATTGTTGCTAATGTGCATGCCAGCACCGTCATGCAATAAAAAGAAACCATGTTGAATCTGCTGTTCTAAGAATGTTTATCTGTTAGAGAGAGAAGTGTTCAGTCACAAAAATACGGAAACTATCAGAGAACGTTGGGAAACCAAAAAATGTACATTGCCAGGCATTATTTATCATTTTTTAATTAAATCTTAATGTAATTGTTGTATGTATGCATGTATATGTATATGTGTATGTGTGCATATGTGTATATACATATGTGTATATGTGTGTATATATATATATATGTATATATATATATATGTATATATATATATGTGTGTGTATATGTATATGTGTGTGTATATGTATATGTGTGTGTATATATATGTATATGTGTGTGTATATATATGTGTGTGTATATGTATATATGTGTGTGTGTGTGTGTGTGTGTGTATATATCTATATATATGTATATATGTGTGTGTGTGTGTGTGTGTGTGTATATATCTATATATATATACATGTGTGTGTGTATATGTGTATATATCTATATATATATACGTGTGTGTGTACATAATACATCTTAAACACTCTCAATAACTGATTTCCCTGAAGTAGAACACTTGCTGTATTTGTCTAACAGTTGATGCTATCAATGTCTGTATCATAAGCTTACAGTAGGTCTGCAAGAGCCAATTTAATTTTAGAGATCTTAGTTACATTAATTTAATTTCTCAGAGGAAAATTGAAATAGTTTGGCTTTTTCCTGCAATGGGGGCCCATTAAGTACATAAATCGAGATAAAAAAGATTTAGGACCTTTATTTCGCAAGTTGTCAGATCTGAATGGGACTCTTAATTTTTATCATTAATATGTGAAGGACATTAAAATTAAGCATTCCTTTTTTTTTTTAAACACATAAAATGGTAAACCTGGCATGACCTTTACGTAAGATTCTAGGGTGATGAGCGTCAAGGCATTTTCCAAAGAATAAAATCTCAAAAACATTTCTTAATATAAGTAGGATATTTACATTGACTTTCCTTTACATAACATATGTTAAATAAAGCGTGTCAGCGTGTAGTAGCTCTTATAGATTGGCGATTAATAAAATGCTTCAGATTTAAGCAATATTTTAAACAAAATTGTGGTAAAATAAGTTTTCAGTCAGCTGAGAATTACGGAGAAACTGAGTTGCACTTTCGGAAGACCGCCATCTGGGGGCGGTGTTTTATTCTGACAATTTGGGAGACTAGAAGTGATGGAGCCGTCGACAATGGATGCAAAACTCAGCCTGGTCGTCTGAGCGCTGTGAATCAGGCACATTAATAAGAATGGAAATGGCTACAATCGTGGATATGGTCTTCGAGTTGCGGCAGTAAGAGAGGAACAGCTGTGCGGACATCGGGTCGCTTTTAGAGACGAGCCCAAGTCCGCGTCGCATCTTTCCGTGTCATTGTTGGACCAGGCCCGCCCATACTCCAGAGCGTCTCCGGGAAACCGGCTACAGCAGACAATGGACCACTACACACCACAGCGGAGTTGGGCTGCTGCGAAATGTGTCAGAGTCTGGTCAGCCTGATGCCGTTTTCAGCAGATGAGGTGTGGAAAACGAGAGGCGTCTTAACGCGCTGCTCCTGAGCAGCTGGATCGCTTTCGACAATGACCTTCATTGTGTTAGTGCATCACCGGTAGCGCCACGGATACCTCCAACATTAAATCACACTCGATTCCGCCCGCCCATCATGGACTTCCCAGGTCATTTCCAGCACATTTTCAAGCAGCTAAACCACCAGCGCCTCCATGCTCAGCTGTGTGACTGTCTGGTGGTGGTCGGAGGCCAGAGCTTCCAGGCTCACCGCTCCATCCTGGCAGCTTGCAGCTCTCACTTCAGAGCTCTCCTGAGCTCCAATGACAGCGCTGACGAGGTTGGAGGAGCAAGAGCGGACGGACGCAAAGTTGGAGGCCCCAGTGTGATGGAGCTAGATCCAGAGGTGGTGACCCCTGAAGCCTTCTCCACCCTGCTAGACATGATTTACACCTCCACGCTCTCCCTGGGGGCCTCCAATGTGATGGACGTGCTGTTGGCAGCCTCGCACCTGCACCTGAACGCTGTGGTGAAGGCATGCAAGCTCCACCTGTCCAGGAAAAACTTCCCCGCCTCGCCGCCTAAAGGATGGAGGTCAATGCAACAGCAGCAGCAGTGTCCCCCCTCACAGGCAGAGGGGTCATCTTTGCTTCAACAGGTAACTTCTGCTATGGAGAAGGATTTAGATGAAGGGGTAGTGAGAGTTGAGGTGAGCCAGTCGGGCGGGGTTGAAGATCAGGGGGTGAGGAGGAGAGTCAGTGGCGAGCAGAGTGCTGCAGCAGCATCCTCGAGGCATAAAAGAAAGTCCCACGAGGACAGGCTTGGCGGCAGGAAGAAAAGCTGCAGGCTGCCTGGAGAAAACTACAAGGAGTGTTCACCTACTGTTACCAGCAGAAGCACCGTCAGCACAGAGGAGGGAGGAGAAGATCTGCTGTCGCCAGACTGCCCGAAGAAGACCGGCGGACTCTGGGAGAACCGAGGCGATGAGGAGGAGGAGCTGGAGGAGAAATACGAGGCAACCAAGGGAGAGTCAGAGGAGATCCAGCTGCCGAGCCAGTCAGACAGCATCACAGGAGATGTGGGTGCGTGGGGGAAGGATGAAGACACCGATCTAGACACGGTGGTGAAAGTAAAAGTGGGAGAAGAAGGGGCAGAGGAGGGAGAGGAGCCAAAGATGGTGGTGATTGATGTGAAAAAGGAAAATCTAAGCTCATATTCCCCAGATTTAGATCCTCCACCATGTCCACCCCAAGACTGCACAGACAATTTGAACGCACAAGTAAATGATGAGAAAGAGGCCACAGTAGCCAGCCCAGCAGAGGGTGGTGTTAGCCCTTTACAATCTCAGCTGTGCACAGACCTTCAAACTGATGCACCCAGAGAGGCCGGAGGTTTGGGTGAGGACTCAGTCGACGGTGAAGGCCTGGACAGCCTCTCAGAACTGGCCTTCTCCTGCTTCCTCAATCCCAGTGCCGAAAGTGTCATGGGAGCTCTGGAAGAAGAAGACAGCCTAGCTAGTCTCACAGCTGCTGCTGCTGCAGCTGCCGTCGCCAGCGATGCTCCTGCAGCGACTGGAAATACAGGTGAACCATGTCAAAACTCAGAAGAAGCAAACACTTCCTCTGCTCAGTCCTCTGACTCCTCCTCTTCCTCTCTTGTTTTTCCAGTTACTTCTGTCCCCTTGCAGCAACTTCTCCCAACTCAGAGCCCTGGTTTTAGTGACACGCTCATCCTGCAGCCCACCCAGAACTCTTTAGCAGGGTTTCTGAGCGGCATCAGACCGGGCCTCAGTCTGGAAGCCTCCCTCGTCCAACCCTCCAGGGTCGCGAAAAGCTCAGGGGCAACAACCTTCCGTCGCATCGCCCCCAAAGTGCCGCCTGGATCCGAGGCAGGCACAGATCCTTCCTCGTCCTCTGGATCAGCAGGGGATGCTGCTGACCGGCCGCCTCTAACCAGAGCTTCAGAGGATGTCCTGTCCAAGTGCAAGAAAGCAGCTGCCGAAGACCACGTGCTGTTAGTGGAAGGGGAGAAGAAATACGCCTGCAACATCTGCTGTAAGACATTCATGAACCTGACGGACTGTAAGAAGCATATTCGTGTCCACACAGGAGAAAAGCCCTATCCCTGTCCAAAGTGTGGCAAACGCTTCAGCCAGTCTTCCCATCTTTACAAGCACTCTAAGAATACCTGTCTAAACTGGAAAGATGATCAGTCCTTCCCAGACACTCTACTCTGACCTCTTTGCTAGAGGCACACACTTGACACGATACTTAGGAAAGAAAAAAAAAAAAAAAAAATCATTCCGTGAACTTGATTATTTGTTAATCCCAAACACTTTCCCATGAATCCATTTTTGATTTTATGTTACATGAAACCAACGTCAATTTGCTGGTGTATCGCTGAAGTTATTTAAAGTTTTTTATGTTCTCAACTATGCCGATTTGTTTCATAATCGAAACAGATTAAATGTAGCCAAACCGATCTGATCGCACAGAAAAATCTTCATCCTCACTGCTAGATTAAGAGTGATGAGATAAAATAATGCACTTGGTGAATTTTATTGATCTTAAAATCTATTTCATGCATGAGGATCTTTTTTTTTTAAAAAACAAACACGCACAAAGCTTTACATGTCAACCAAATTATAGGTTTTTATTCTTCAGAAAAATCCCATTTCACACAAAGCTGGAGTGTTGTCATGTTTACTAACAGTGGACATGGAGCATTATCATTAGAATTTTAACATTTTAACTTGCAAATGAGAAAAGGTTTCTACAGCTCAAATGCAATTTTCCGTAGGACCAGTCTAGTATAGCGTGACTGTTCACTGAAATCCACGCAGCACCGGAGGAGGCAGTAGGCACAGCGGCTCCGTTTCAGGCTCTAGAAGGTGAGTTCACTGGGCATTTCTGTGCCTCTTAAACCACCCAGCAGGTTTCTTGCTGCCAACTCTGACATGACACCTCTTGTTGAATAGGTGGCACTGCCGATGTGCGGCAACACCACTTCACAAGATAAGAGAGGACAGAGAAATACCATTAAAAAAAGAAAATCAAGGCAAAATATCACGTGAACCTTTTTTTTTTGTCAAATCAGGAGGCAAAGAAAAGACTTCTTCAGATACATTGTGCTACTCACCACAGTTTTTTAGTGTAAGAAGGGGGTGGTTTGTTGGGAGTGGCTCAGGTGTTGTGACATCCATTCCAGCTGCAGCTATCTGTCCGCTGCTCAAAGCCTCGTACAGATCCTCCTGGTTCAGCACAACCCCCCTAAAACCAGTCATTTACCACATAGTCATCCTTATGTCTGCTATTTTTATAACAAACATAGCTGGTGTCAAAGATGTGTGAGAACGATCTACAGCCATGAAAAAGTCCATGGGTGCAGAGTATATTTCCAACCCAGTGCTTTCCTCAGAATGCACACTCGGCTTTGCGCTGCTTTGGAAGTCTACCTGCTTGAGTTGACTAAGACTGCAGTGTTCTTCATCTTGCTGAAGAAGGCCTTGTCACACAGCCCCTGGGTTTCGGGCGTCAGGGAGCAGGAAACAACTATGAAGTCGCTCTCCGACGCAAGCGTGTCCAGGGGAACTGTTCAACAGAGAGGAGAGGATAAGAGAGGAAACAGAAAATAAATATGCAGACCTTCTAACCAAGACCCCTTATTTTTATTAAAGTTTTATAAAATTATTAGATTTTCACCTCTTCTCTCTTTCAGTCATTGCCCTTTCACTGTTTAAGTTTCCCTTCTTATTCTTACCAAATTCTCCATTCACCTCTGCGGCGTGGGCCTTGGCTGTTCTCCCAAAGTACAGCAGCCTCTTCACTCCAAAAGGCATGAGTCTCTTAGCAATGGCCATACCTGAACACAAGCACTACCAGTTATTCACCTGTCAACAGGTCCCAAACAGCGTGAGGAAAATAATATCACGTGCTGCTAGTTAGTTAGGGACTGAAGCAATAACAGCAAGCCTTACCAATGCGTCCCAGTCCAATGATTCCTACTGTGCTGCCGGTAAGTCCGTAACCACACAGCCAGAGAGGCTTCCATGAGCTCCAGCCACCACTTTGACAAAAAAAAAAAAAAAAAAAGAGAAAAGGACGATTGTATGGCTCAATTAAGGCTATTACTTCTACTTACAGTTAAAAAGTCACAGAAGCACAATCAAAAGAAAACACTGATAAGCGTAAATGTGTAACTTGGTGAGACTGACTTTTTGACCTCCTCCACTCCCTCTGGTAGTCTGCGAGCGGTGGCCAGCAGCAGAGCTACTGTCAGTTCAGCGGTGGCATCAGTCAGCACATCCGGAGTGTATCCGACGCGTATGCCACTGCCGAAAACAAACGGCGGTAGAGCTTAGAAGCCACGTGACACTTCTTCCTCCTAGTCGAAGGTTGTTTTTGTCAGTGCGGGCTACAGTTTTTATTTTCGGTGTAACCTACCGTCTTTTTATTTCATCCAGAGCCAAGTGGTCAAATCCCACGGACAGGGTGCTGATTACTTTTAGGTTTGGTCCTTTAATCAGAGACAGATCAGATGAAAAACTGAAATTTAGACACTAGTACACTTGATCACTGACATTTGATATGTTTTAATTAAAGCTAAAAAAAATAAAAAAAAATACGTGGGTTATATTAGTTGATTGAAAAATTGATCAGCAACAATTTTGATAATCGATTAATAATTTTATGCAATTTATTTAGAAATATGCACACAAACACACACACACACACACACAAAAATCCCTGGTTCCAGCTTCTCAAAAGTGTGGATTTGTTGCTTTGCCCTGTTTCATGTCATTGTAAATTACAGTTGCTATTAAAAAGTACTGATATCCCTTGGAAGTTTTCATATTTTATTGTCGCTTGTCCCTTGTGAATTTACTCACAGGGATGAATAAAGTCTTATCTTAACCTATAATAACACATCATAGTTAACTGGTTGATTACCTTTTATATTATTAATCTGAATCTGGAGAGAAAGTAGCAATTACAGTCATCAGATAAATGTGTTGGAGTAAAAAGTGCAATATTTGCCTCTGAAGTGTAGTGGAGTAGAGGCAGCAGTAGGTAGAAGTACCTCAAAATTGTACTTAGTACACAGAACTCCCTGGAAACCAGTACAGATACTGAATGGATCATAAAGTAAACCGATTGATTGATTGATTAGTACAATGGCCCGGTTCTACACACACAAGATAAGGAGTACCTGCAGCATCCAGAACCTCAACATCGATCTTGTCTGACAGCAGACACAGAAGACCCTGGGCCCCCTGCACACCTCTGAGAAGCTCTGCTCTCGGCACAGGTTCGTCCGAGTCCCACAGAGACACCTCGCACCTGTTTGCATGGAGACAGAAAAGGAGGAGATGGATGTCATTCAGCCGTGCGGGCTGATTGAGGCATGAAGCCGTCAGTCTACGAGGAAACTGACGATGGTGGTGGTGGATGTGTGTCAGCCCTGGGGGAGGTCACGGGGTTAAAATCTTTCGATCTCACGATCTCTTGGCTGCAAATGGCCGAGTCAAGCTGAGCTTAGAAGACAGCTAGGGTTCACTGCTGCTGTTAGCTGAGGAATGCTGCTTTGTCAATGTCAAATAACAGTTAAAACTACTTTCGCACCCCTCGGCCGCCGCCAGGATCTTCATCCCCTCCTGCGGGATGCGCCTCGTCACGAAAACCTTCATGAGTTTTCCAGCCGCCTGCATCAGTCTGTAAAGGCCGGGGTGACTCTGAACCCTCTACCGACTGAAGACCGGGAAGTGCGCGGGCTGGGGGGGGACGTGTTCCCAGCCGGCCCAGGCGGATACTCCGACTGTTTAACCCCTCAGCGTCCGCAGCGCGCACACAGGAAGAACTGCACTTCACTCGCTCCTCAACGCACCAGGGAGGGAACTACTTCGTTTCATATGAGCTCGCCTGCGTGGATTGGTGGCTCTTTTGCCCTAAGGGGTGGGTCTGCGGCGCCGTCATCGGTCTCCTAAGACTTGGAGCCGCGCCGTTCAGCTGGACTCGTTATTCGTTTATTTGGGAGCCACTTGTGATTGTCCCCGATCATCTCATCCTAGTAAGGTCAAGTTTACACGTCTCTGATTCGGCTTCCTGGGTTTGGTGGGAAAAAGTAGGGAGCGGACCATGTGGTAGGCAACGGAGAGCCCCCCCCCCCCCCCGACGCATGCGCACTGAAAGCGTTCAAACTTAATCGAAATATCGTCATTTTCCTGCTCACAGTGGTAAACACATATCAGAATGAACGCAGCAGTCAGCAGTGGCGGAAATAATATTGAATACATTTACTCAAGTGTACTCTACATTTTTTAAGTACTATAATACTTTACTTGAGTGTTTACATTTGATTACACTGTATCATTTTACTCCGCTACATTTCAAAAGGGAAATGTTGTTTTTCAGAGAAATATGTTAATTATTAAAATAGCAGTCTCGTAAATCTGATGCAATTAATAACCTATAGATTACAAACCGCGCAATAGTCTGAAATAGTTCAAATATCATAAAATATAACACTGACAGGGGCCATTTTACTGCATTTGTTGCTGATAATAATGTACTTTTACTTAAACTGAAGTATTTTTATACTTTAACATTGTGGTATTGTTATTTTAACTTAAGTTATGTTAACAATACTGAATACTTCCTCCACCACTAACAGCCAGAAATAAATAGAATGAAATAAGAAAAAGAAACAAGACATTTATTTCTTGTTATCCATTTGTCTATTCATCACTCGAGAAGTGTATTTCTTGGTAGTAGTTTTGGAGTATCAATTATCCTCAACTGAAAATGAAAGTGGTGGAAAGTAACCAAGCACATTTACTGAAGTACTGTACTTATGTACATTTTTCTGGTACTTGAACTCAACCTGAGTATTCCCATTTTCTGTTACTTTATACATCTCCACCAAAATTCCAAGGCAAATATAGTACTTTTTGCCACATTATATTTATCTGACAACTATACTTAATAGTTAGTTTTCAGATTAACATTTTACATAAGACATATGATTAGTTTATAAAATAAGTTTTAAAAAAAAGATTAAATCTGCCGGCCTTTTTGGCTTGTGGCCCCTTATAAAAAAGCAGTGTGTAGTTGGAGCACGTCGTGATGATTGAATTTGAATAACTGTTAAATTAATAAACACAGATTTGTGTATCAGGACATTACTTTGTCTTGTTCCCCCTCCTAATAATCAACTCACGACCCCTGTGACCATTTCAAGCGAGCCATGCCCCCTAGGTCGAGACTAAACTAGTAACTTTATATCAGGTGGTTGAAACTAGCCCCAATTTTGACCAACTGCAGCCGTAAAAATGTTGCTTACACATCGATGCATCGACCTAATAGTAGAGGCAACCGAAGTCGGATTTTGCAGGACTTTTACTTGTATTTTTAGATTGTTGTATTGGTACATTTATATAAGTATAGGGGTTGAGTGCTTGTTAAACCACTGTCCATTGCTGAAAATGTACTCGCTTTCCTTTCCAGACAAGCTTTTTTTCCTTCCTTCCGGCCACTGCGTGGCGGCGGCGGCGACGTCGACGTGCCTGAACGTTCGCGTGCGTATGACGTCGTCGTCCTCTCCTCCGCGAGCTCCTCTCCTCCTTTGGGGAAGCCGCTGGGCTGTATATGGTGAAGTACTCTCCCTCCAAACAAAATAGAGGGCGGAATAAGGAGCTCTCGGTACAAAACAAGTAGCCACCAAAGCAGGACACTGGATACCGGACCCAGCCTGGACAAGGTGAGAAGTTTGTCTTCTTTGTCGTTGTTTTTTTTTTTTTTTTTTTTTAATATTATATATCCGTGTTGTCTTGGACACAGCAGCAGCAACAGTCAGCAGCAGCAGCCGCTGTTAGCTCCGTCTGGCCGCCCGCAGGCTTCGCAGCCCGTTGTTCGTGGTTTGGCGCAGCAGCGAAGCGCAGTCTGCTTTCGGCGCGTCGGTCAGGATCACACCGCTCGGTTATCGCCTCTCACCGGTTCACCGCGTCGGGATGTACGGTCGGCGTGTTGCCTGCGCGCAGCGAGCCGGGGCCGTAGCACGTATTTCGCTGTCATTCAACGCAGACGTTACCACTCTGTCACAGCGGCTGTCAGCGGAAAACCGGCTGAAGAAACCCTTCATGGGAGGATTTCTAGAATGTTTAATTACGTGGATTAAAAATGAGGCTTTCTCTCATTGTGCTAACCTTCGGCCGTGCCATTTTTTACATACAGTACTTTATTTACATTGGTCAGTTTTACTGTACATAATGTCCCGAGGCACATCCTTAAATGCCAGACTGCACTTCAGCAGCAATAACGACATCTTGTCTAAGCACAACAAGGGACTGAAGTATCAGTATTTAGTCTCACTCAAATATCGATACATTTTTATAGCCTGCATTTTTCTGCATTTTTGCTTTTATTACATACATAATTAAAATTGTGTGCTGTATTGACAATGCAGTTTCATTTCTGTTTATGCAAAGAGTGAGAATAAATTCCGCCTTTGATGGAAGATATAGATGCAATTGTCAATCACAGTACATGTATTTTTTTTCTACCTTGCTGTTGATATGTGTTGTGGAAATATTGGGACATTTTCTTGAAACTCAGTGGAGAAATCCTTTATAGATTAAATATTTAGATAAAATGTCTGCTTTACCCTAATCTAGCAAAGTGGCTTACTGACAAGTCAAGGTACTTCATCGCATCGCATGGTTGCAAAAATCCTGCAAATCCTCTAATGTCATTAGTACAATTAATGGAACCAGAGATATGACAAAAGCTCACGGCACATACCTTCATATTGCCCAGCCCTGCCTCCGCTGGATTAAACAACTATGAAACTATTGTGAAAACTATTCCTTCCAAATCACGTAACTCCCTGAACTCCTTCCTCAGACTCTTCTCTACCTCTGAATTTAAAAAAAAAAGAAGCTAATTTTATCGGATGTAATCAAACCCAAATATTCCTGTGTCCTTTCAGAAAAAAAATTATCGGGATTGGCCCCGTCCACGGCGCACTTTTGGCTGAGGAACCTGCAGAGCCTATCTGAGCCTGCCAGCAACAGCAGGTTTAGTGGAGACAGATCTGTATTGTGCAATGGCTCTGTTGACCCTGCACAGGATCCCATCCCTCTCCACCGCTCCAGTGAGTTCACTCAGCTCCACGCTTTTTTGTACGCAAACAAGTTGGGCATCCTATCCTCAGATATGGTGTTCTTTACCTGTGCTTCAGGAAGAGTGATTTAGAACTATATAAAGCCATTCATGTCGGGCCTTCTTACTTCTGCACGAAGAGCAGTTTTTCCTGAATGTGTCCCTTTGTGGATATCATCGCTGCATTTGCCTGAATGATAGAGGGGCTTTTTTGTTTTACTGTTGTTGCCAGGCATGTGATCGCACTGATGGGCTTACAGCGCAACAATGCCGCAGATACTTAGGTCATCAAAAGTAATTTAGCTCCCTTTCACATTCATTACAGAGCTGTCCGAGAGTGATTGAATCACCGTCTGTTTGTCTAAATCTCCTCTGTCACTGTAGCTGTTTAATGCATCCATATAATCATATAAACACTGTATCAACAGCCTCTTTCTGTAACTTTATCTCTTCTCTTCTGTCCCATTCTGTCACTTTTTCATGAAGATGATTTAACTTTAAGTCAACTGCTTGATTTTTCTTCTGGTGTTTATCATTGCTGACTAAACCATGACCTGACTCTGGGTCCAAGTCTCATTTTTTGCATATTTGTCACAGAATGTAATCACTCTACTATCTTAACTTGTGCTCTCCTTTTTTTCTTCTTCAAATCCTCATCGTTCCACTCCTGGCTCCTGCCCACTTCTCCTCTTTAATTTCTGTTTTTTTTTTTCTCTTGACTCTGTCTGGACATGTCAGTTGCGTAACAGGTAATGTTACAGTCTCAAGTTTGTTTTTCTCTGTAAACTTTTGCTACTACTGCTGCTTCTCTGTTCTTTCTTTCTTCCTCCCTTTTCTCGTATCGTATTTCTCCTTTATTTCTTATGCTTTTCTTCTATAATTTCACTGCCATTCTCTTTGTTTATATCTATCCCCCCTTAGTGTCCTCTTCCCTCTACTCACATATCACTCTGTGTCTGTCTTCCACTGCACCTTATCTGTGTTGCACCACATTTCACCCAAAGAAATTTGAGAACATTTTTTCCGGCCATTTGTGTCCACACTTGTAACAGGAAAAACATCTCACACACACTGCTCCAGAAAGCTTGTTATAGTGTTTAAACACTTTTGTCTTCATGAAGTTAGAAATGTGACCTTTTGGGAACATTAGAACCAGTGAGCATCATTTTCTCGTAATAAGTAGCGTATTACAACCCCAGCATCTGCTTACAACTATCTTTGGGATGTGTCTATGTCAAATCTTTGTCATTATTATAAACAACTTGAACAAGATAAATTTTGCAGTCTGCTGGAGTGTATAGAAAAGACCAATTTAACTATGGTATTAAATAAATAAATACAATTTTATAAACATGATTATCATTTTTTAAAGAAAAAAAAAATTTGAGGCATAATTTAGGTTTGTAAAAAAAAAAACGGAACCCCACAAACACAATAGACGCTCAGCAGTATTTGTATTTTCCGATCTTCTTGATGAGCCTTTCTTGTGTTTTTTTTTTTTTTTTTTTTTTTTTTAAGGATGAAAGCCACCAGAGAAAAGGGAGACTTCAGAAAAGGTACATATAAACACATGTCCTCTCTGAATTGTCGCGTAATTGAACTTGTAACAAAATGATAACCAGCTGTTTGATGACAGCAGTGTTAAACTAACCGATGTGTGTCCGCCTCCAGGGAGAGCTTTGCCCTCATGAAGGGGGCGGTCCTTCTGCTGGAAGAGGGTGAGGGGCTGGGCCTTAGCGATGAGACTTCTCACGATGCGACTTCTCCCATGAAGCAAGGCGGTGGAGCGTCAGACACACAGCACAGACACCTCCATGCCATGGTTGAACAGCTCAGACCTGAAGATACCATCAAGCTGGTGAGGCCCCCAGGTTTCCCAGGCACGTCTCTGGTATCTGGAGAGAAAAACTTGCGTCACTAAAAACCAGGGGCAATTCTGATAATTGGAGTCATCTACTTCTTCTGTATTAAAACTAACCTGTTGTTAAGTCAGAGGGTAGATTTGTACTTTCAGCCTGGACAGTCACACATGAGGTTTAAACATGTAAATGGTCCAACAGTTTACCTGTGAGTAAGATTAGACTTGATTTGATGCACCAGAGCAGGCACTCTAAAAGCAAAACATCTCACACACATCATGCTGGATCAATTCAATTGAATTTATTACACAAGTAATTGTGCAGCAGTAGGTGGACAGTGTGCTGTGAGTGGGACACATCAGGTAGACAGTCATTTTCTGTAAATTGTTAAGGGCAACATCAAACTTTAATGTAAATATGTAAGCGGAATACCACATCAGTGGACTTTATTGGTTGCTTTGCATGTTTCAGCCCATCTACTGCAAAACAGTGTATTACTGATGCTTTCCAAAGCATTCCACCGATTTTGAGATTGACCAATACGTTTTCCAGGCCGCTGCTGGATTCACTTCATCTCTGAAATAGGAAAATCTGTTTACAGAGAATTAATAAAAACAATTCATAAGGCTAATCCATCACGTTTAACATTGAGTTGGGTTTACTTATTTATTTATCAATTATGTTACCGTGCTGAAATCATGAAAGACAAAGTCAAATGGAGGCGGAAAACTAAAAGCAAACATGGAAGTAATACAAATCTTAACATTAAAAACATTGAGTTTTAAAAATAATCTGTATCAACCCAGAAATAAATTTAAACCGGAGGTCGTCTGGATGGTGGAAAAAAAAAAAATCAATCAATCTAGAATACAATGTTTACTTTAGACGTACAGTATTTAGAGCTAATGGGCTAAAACACATAAAAAGAAAGAACACAGGTATGGTCCTTTAAGTGAACTATGTCCAGTATCTTGGTTTCTCTGTAAACATTACACTGACTTCCTTGACTTGATTTTCTCAGGAGGGCCAAGGAAAATATACTGCACAATATATTTTACCCTGTTTGTAATCAGACAGGTTTATTGAGTCTAAGGGGTAAGTCCAGACTTCAGAAGAAACTGCAACATGTTGCTCAAATAAAACACTGATTTTACAGAGCGTGTTGCCTTCCTGTCTGTCTCCCTGCTGCTCTCGTCCTCTCTGCACTCTGCCATGCAGGCGGTGCAGTTGGAGTCCGTCAGCCCCGTCAGAGTCAGGTATCTGATCGTCGTTTCCACTCTCGGCAGCAAACAGGAGAGTATCCTGCTGGGCATGGACTTCCCCAACTCAGACAGGTTTGTGTAACCGCTACGCTGGTGATGCCGTTTCACAAAGATAAGATTTCCATTCGATTATCAATTTCTGGTTCAGCTTTGACATTTCAAAATTCCTTCCTTGTCTTGTCTGTGTCCTCACTGCCTCTTTGCAGTGATCAGTGCACCATCGGCCTGGTCCTGCCGATATGGAGCGACACGCAGGTGTATCTGGATGGAGATGGGTAAGAAGAAACATTTTTTAAAAAGAGTAAAAGCGTAAGCGAGTAGTTTCTGAGGCTGCAGCACAGACGGTACAGCTTGATGTTTGGGATTCTGGCCAGAGATAATGAGAATGAGTAATGATTCTATTTATGGAGTTGAATCATTCTCCATGAATTACAATTGCTCCTTTCACTCACAGTCAGTACGTAAAGGTCAGTGAGATTTGAGCTGCTGAAATATTCTGGTAAATATACTCCCTGGTTGCATTGCAGTGCATCCACAACCCCCAAAAGTCCACTCCAGCCCATTTTTAGTGTAAAATTTTAGTAGCCTGAGATTGTTGAACCAGCTATGATGTAATCAAAATGATTGGGGCTGTTTTCTTGCCCCTCATCACAGTTTTTGCTGTGGCAACTCTTTAGCCGTCAATGCTCAAAAGAAGATGTGGGGAAAGGGCAGCGTGTAACTAAGATTTAGCAGGTCTTAAAACAGTTGGGATCAACTGCTGTCGACTGCTGTGTTTGAACTGATCTGCCATCACACGCTGATTATCATGCAAGGTGCTTTGATCGGCTGCCATGACACACACTTTCTATACAAGAATCATCACTAATTTATACTGAATAATTAAATACTCTCGGCCTGTTTTCATTGTCGGTCTGCTTTGTAGTAATGCTCACAATGCTTCTTGTCGGTGTGACCCCCACATTTCCATTTCTTCTCTTTCTCTTCCTCTGGCTTAATTATTGGGGCTCACGTTTATTCCTTTTTCCACAGCGGTTTTAGCGTGACCTCAGCAGAGGAGACTAGAATTTTTAAGCCTGTTTCCATGCAGACTATGTGGTGAGTAAAGTGCTGACACCCAGGTATTAACACCAGGCATGGATGTCCTTTTTATGGCATCCAGCACATTATACCCTTAAGTACCTCATTAAGACTCCCCACCTTTTTTTGTAATTATTTTATTGTTTTTTTTACAATCCTCAACTTCCTGTACTGACATTATCTTCTTCTCCCCCTCCCCACCGCTGCAAGGTCAGTGCTGCAGGTGTTGCACGGCTGCTGCGAGCGGGCGGTCAAGGCAGCGGTGATCCCAGGCTGTGGGCTGGAGTGGGCCCAGCACTACCACAAGCACATCGAGTCGGAACGCTTCTGCCTCAACGAGTGGGAGGTCATGAACGACCTGGAGTCAGTCCGAAAGGACATTATTGGACAGAGGTAAGCATCTGTTCTGTTTAAATGTTAATTCAGCATTTTTAATTTATTCTTTTATCTGTGGGAGCTGAGTGAGCTGAAACACAAGTATTTAGATCTGTAATCAAGTAAAAGTAGAAATTCAACAAACTCCACTACAAGTAGTCCAGCATTCAAAATCTATCACAAGCAGAAATACAGAAGTATTATCAGCAAAATATACTTGAAATATCAAAAGTAAAAGTTCTAGCTAAATAGCCCCATGTGAGTGTTATATTATTGTACGTTATGATACTGATGCATTCATGTGTTCTTGATTTGCAAAGTAAGCACTAACTACAGCTGTTAGATAAATGTAGTGGACTAAAAAGTACAATATTACCTTCTAAAAATGTAGTGGAGTAAAAGTATAAAGTATCATCGATTGGAAATTCTTAATTAAAGTACAAGTACCTCAAAACTGTGCTTAAATATAGTACTTAAATAAATGTACTGAGTTACATTCCACTGCCTGCTGCTGTAAATGTTGAAATAAAATTAAAGTCGTCACCTGTTCTTACTGCCACTGCACACCTGTCGATTCCCGCTAAATTTTCATATTTATTTGTACGCAAAGTTCGGCAGACAGACTGTCCAAGGAGAGGCTGATCAAAGAGCACTTGCGAGACATTATGAGGACTGAAGACCTGGACAACCTCACATCTAAAATGGTGAGACATGGGTAGTTGTAAAGAGGAAGTAGGCTCGAATAAAGACAGAGAACTACTAGAGCGGGGCTGCAGAAAATAATAGGTTAGAAAAATAAGAGAATGTAGGCAAGCCTGTATAATCTGATCTTTGCTCTGCTGTAGGTGCACTCTGCCCTGGAGACGAGGATAGGCTTTGACATGAGACCTTACATGCAGTACATTGACAATGAGATCCTGGTCACCATGGCTCAGATGGACAAGCCCTCTAAAATATTTGACTATCTTTATCTGGTGAGTAATTGCTTGGCTTCAAAGACAGCGATGAGACCACGGTGAGAAGCCCCTCTTTTGTTTTGGACAGCAAACTTACGGAAGTGTGCTTTCACCAGGATGTTGTATGTGACTGTAACTTCCTCTTTGTGGGAGATGTGTGTTGACAGTGATAGGGAAGGCGGCTGTGTAGGCCCTTCTCTTTTCTTTCACGCTCTGTGCCCTCAACGAAAACATCTCTTTCCTTGTCTGGTTTCAGGGCTCTGAGTGGAATGCAGCTAACTTTGAGGAGCTGCAGAAAAACAAGTCAGTGTTTTCACTTGCAACATTTTCCATGGATCTGTGTATTCTTCTTATTGTCTCTAGTTTCCATCGTCTCATGACATGGGTTATACTGACTTGTGTATTGTGTTTTGCTGAGTCACAGCTGTTGCTGTTTGTGTCTGTATGTTTTTCAGCATCGGCTACATTCTGAATGTGACGAGAGAGATTGACAACTTTTTCCCAGAGTCCTGCACTTACATGAATATCAGAGTGTACGATGTCGAAGCCACCGACCTGCTCTCTCACTGGACAGACACATACAACTTCATCAACACTGCAAGGTAGTCCTGAAACCCTACACACATTAGAACACACCTCAAATCCAACATCTCTAAACCACTGAGTGAGCTCCTGTTGGTCTCTCCGTATTGCAGGAAGAGTGGACAGGCGGTGCTGGTGCACTGTAAGATGGGCGTTTCACGCTCGGCGTCCACGGTGATCGCCTATGCCATGAAGCAGCAGCGCTGGCCGCTGGACGTGGCGTTGGCTTACGTCAGGGAACGTCGGTCCATCGTTAAGCCCAACGAGGGCTTCATGAAGCAGCTCCAGACCTACAATGGCATCCTCAACGCCAGGTCAGGCATGGTCTTGGGCTTCATAACGTATGAAGTTTTTAGTTTGCCGCTGTTTGTGACTTCTTTGTTGATTTATGGGGCTCATGTGAGGACTGTGCCGTCTTCTCAATCATCATTCCAGCCAGCAGCGTCACAGCGCACTCTGGAGGCGAAAGTCGAGAGACCAAAGACAAAAGTCAGTACGCACGGGAGAGGGAGGGGAGGATGGCAAGCCAGATGAGGAAGGGGAAGAGGAAGAGGAAGAGGATGAGGGACTTGATTATGACGATGATTTAGAAAGTCCAGATGAAAAAGATTCAGGTAGCCTGGATGAAAAAGATGCCTCAGACGATGACACAGAGGTAATTAATTACAACAACATGCTATTAGCATCTTAAATCCTTTTTATCTTTATGGCCTAACCCTTTATCTTCTCAAACATACCCAGGTGTTTGGAGAACCCATCCCCATGTCTGACACCAACCGAGAACCTGGGCAGACAGGACCACCAGGTGTCGGTCCCATAATCACTGTAAATGAACCAGAAAAGGTGCGAAGGCTGCCTGACAAAAATTTACTCGCACACCCTGCATCTGAAGGCGATCTCCCCATTACACTGCAACCTTCACTCCTTTTTTGATACACTTTTGTTTTTTTTCTGACTCATCTCAAGGTTGCCCCAAGTGTTGATCGCAGTGGCAGGATGAACCTCTTCTCCCTCATGCAGTCCATTAGTGAACTGAAAGACGAGGATGTGGGACTTGAACAGGTAAATGAAGCAGTGTGCTGAGAGGAACGACTCAGCACACTTACAGTCTGCCTTTCGTACTCTTTGTTGTTGTTGTAAGTCGAGCTATCAGACAAATGGCTGATGTGTTAGGTTAAGAAATTTACTCTGGAAAGAGGCAGGAGAAGCGTAGACCACATGGTTTAAGTAACTGTAATTGACCTTTTATTTAATTTCACTTTAATGGTTTGTAGTTGCGCTGTAGACTTGTGCCCATATTGTCACAGGTATATCAGTATATTTTTTAGTTGGCACTTAAAGTACAAAGGTTGGCATTTCTCTTGTCTTTTTAAAATCCCACTTGACTTTTTATATTAAAAGGGTGTATCTACGCTCTTTGTGACAGTGCCGGCAAATGGCAGATGCAGAAAATACACTCTATATAACATAATTCCATGTGTGGGTTTGTTGTAATATTGCAGCTTTTGATTACCTGAGACACTCATGATGAGCTGTAATCTTTTTCAGCTTCTTTTTCCTGTTAAGTTTAAGACCCTTCAAATTTCTTAATAGATGGAATATTTCTGCTCTGTGACACTTAGGGCTGCAACTATTGATAATTTTCATCGTCGATGAATCTGATGATTATTTTCTCAATTAATTGCTTAATCGTTTAGTCTGACTGTGATGTCTCCACTTTGCTTGTTTAGTCCAGCTAACAGTCCAGAATATTCAATTTGCTTTTATATATGACAAAGATATACAGCAAATTGTAACATCTGAGAAGCTGGAACTAGATAATATTTTGCAATTTTATTTGAAAAATGAAACAATTATTGGATTATCAATATAGCCGATTTGTTTTTTTGCCTATCGGCTAATCGATTAATCTACTAATCGTTGCAGCCCTAGTGCCAATGCCAATTTCCAGCTCAATAAGTAACTACTCTGCTACTTAATTTTCATTTCAAAGCTTCCTGGCAGTCTGAGGCGATCTCCAGGACAGCGGAGGCGAAGCCACGTGCGACGCGGTCTGATTCACCAGAGAGCATGTGTGGATATTTCGCCTGAACCACGCAGCCTGCCAGACGCCGGTCCAAGTAAACCTTCAAGTGATTAAAGACATGGAAGAGCAGGGAGGCAGAGGGTCCTGTGAAGGAGGCAGAGCGGAGGAAAAGCATGGTGGGGGAGAAGTCTTGAATATGAGGCCTGAAGTAAAGCTCTGGTAACATGGCATGTTTTTTTATACACAGCTACACTCTGGCTCAGCTACAGTAAATATTTTAGATCATTTGGATGTTGAAAGTTTTAATTTATGTTTCAAAGGTTGTTTTCATTGCATTTCTCCGTTCATAATTGTTATTGATAGAAGGATCTTGCTGCAGTATTGCTATACCAGGAAAAGCCACGATGTCTAACTGATACATATTTCTATTATTATGGTTTAAACAGTGTTTTTAGAACATATCGTGCCACATAAAGACGGACCCGTCTCTCCCTCCATGTAGCGTCCTCTTTCTTGAGCGTTCGTCTTACCTCTTCCCATCTTCGGCCCTTGTATTACCAGTCCAGAGATTAGATCTATGCAATTACTGCTCTTTTACTGTTCTCTGTAAATATAAGACTGTATGCTGCCAATCCAAGGTAGACGGTTTTAAATGTTTTTCATATTCTCTCTCTCATCAGAAGTCTTTTTCACAGTTGTACATCAGTCACAGATGAGATGAATTTATTGTGTCTAAGCTGTGCATTAAGGACCAAGTTAGGGCCAGTTTTATGGCACAAGCCTGTTTGCCAAACTATGTATTCCAATGTGCCAATGAATATATATTTAATTGAAAATCTTTATCATGTCAGTATGTTAAAAACCAATGTCACCCGTTTTATTTTTATTCATTCTGTTTAAATTTTTGTATGAGTGCCTTCAACCTGAGAATGAAATATGACTATGACTGGTGTTAATGTTTTTACTACAAGGTGGTGGCAAAATATTGTATGTGACTTGTACTGTTTCTCACTTGGTTTAATTGCAGTATAAATGTGACTTCCCAAGATTTTGCATGTATGCATAGTGCACATAAATAAATAAATATATAAATATATATATATATATATATATATATATATATACATACATAAATATGTATAAATATATATATATAAACACACACACATAGTATATACATGTATGTATCGACACATAATTGCCGATGAACTGGGTGCATGTTGTGTTTTTAAACCAGCCTGTAAGAGCAAACTGTTCAGGGTTTTATCATTTATTTATATTGAAATTTAATGGATTAATTTTTTTTTTTGTCAGATTTATGATCAGAAGATGCTGGTATTACTTTTCAGTCAGTGAACCCAAGCTACAAGTTAAATACATTTAACCTACATGCTCACCATTAAAAGAAAAAGAAACCATGCACTTTATAATCCCACAACACACACTGTTCCCACTGCCTGAGCCAACGTCACGCTGTACTATGATCAAAATGATCAGTGATTTTTTTTTTTTAAATCTTAAATCCACATCTCTATGCCTTGTTGTGTTATCCTCTCCACTGTCTGCACCTCACTCTTGTTTATAACAAGCATTATGAGTGAAAAATAAATTATTATACTTAAACCAACTGCTTTGTTTCTTGATTGAATAACACACCAGAGGAGAAATGCTTATGTTCAGAAACATTTTTATCCACAAGAGACAGAGCACAGGGATAAGCAACCTTGCTTCAGCGATCATTTTGAGTCTCTTTATAATTGTAATTTACTGTAGTACTGGTACAGTCATAATTCACCACAGAGCAGATATAGTAAAGGGTCACAAAGGATATTTTTACAAAACAACAGATGCGATAGATGACACGTAAATTTAGGTCCCGATGTATTTCCTTCTGGGTTCACTGAGGGTGATTCCCCCTCCTTTCATTGCTGCCCTGAAAGACTGAACCTGTGAAAGAGGAAAATATATATATATAATAAGGAAGAGATAAACATGAAGAAGGTGATGGAAAAAAAAAAAGACATAGAAATCACTTCTCTAACAGAAATTCATGCTTTATGTACTCACAGCGTCAGAGCGGTACGTCCAGGGAATGGCCCTGTACACCATCCTGGTGATGCCAGCCTGTTGACATCGATGTGCCAGCACCTCGCCCACAGCCTGACACGCTGCCACACACCTTGTAGAAGCCAGCTCCTTTTTCACGGCCCACTCCGTGGTTGAACAGGTCAGCACTGGGACAGGAGAGCTGCTGGAGAACACTTGTGCCGTCACATGATGCTGAGTGCGAGAAAACACCAACCTGAAACGAGACAAACATGGTAAAACAGGAGAAACAGATGCAGGAGGAAGCAAGGGCATGACATATTAATATTTTTTCCCATACCAATATTTATCTTTATATGGCAAATGTATGCAAAATTACGCAGAATGACCAATCAAAAATAATGTTCACAGCCAAAAACAATGCCATTGTTGTGCATTATATCAAAACTTCACACATCTAAAACAAAACCTCAATAATTAACTATTTAAATTCAAATTTGTTTGGAATCATTCTTTTGGATAACAGAATATTGTAAACATTATCCCCTGATGTCGCCACCAGAAATAGATGTATAATAATACTGAATTACTTCCCATCACTAGGGGCATCCTTTTGAGATAACACAGAAAGGGAAATCAAAAGAATTGGTTATCTGCATGCAACCGCAGTTTAGCCATAAAGAATAATACAGTAACTCCATTTATTATTTATAGTCTTTTGTATTATTTATATGGCAGGATTTTTTTTTAAATATCGTCAAGACAAACATGCAATTTGGGTCACAAAAACACTGAAGACCGATTTCTCTCAAAATTGATTTCTGAAATACTAAAAAAATCCTTTTGACATTGCGACAAAAACTGGGGAGATTAAACACCTGATTTTACAAGGAGCTTTAGAAAAGTGTTATGACATGTTTCCCATGCACACACTCAGACCTGTGGTAGAACTGCCGGTGGGGCCAGGTCGTCTTCCAGCCCCGGTCTTTCACAGCCAGAGCCATCTGCTCCAGGTTCCGGGGGTTTCTGTTCACAAAGGTCGGGTTCACGGCTTCATTGTCGTCCGCGCTGGGCTCCGGCTGGGAGGCTTCTTGGCTCAGACAACGAGCTGAGACACGGACGACAGGTAAAACAACAGAAAACAAAGGCTGAGCGGTTCGTCACTGTACGTCCAGCCACAAAACTGTTGGGTGTGTTTGGGTTAAAGTAGCCATTACAGTCTACCTGTTAAATAAGGTTAACGCAGGTAAACACAGCGCCAGCGTGTTAGTAGCTTTAAGATAACCAGAATAAGGTTAAAGGGCCGTGATGGAAATAACTTTACCGAACTTACCGGTCTGGTTTGTAGCCACAACCGGACGACACCGTTGAATTTGACCTAACAGCTGCCGCACACTGCGATTTAATCCACTCAGCGCCATCTCCTCCTCAGCTGTGTTCACTTCACAAACTAGAACAAAGGCTCGGTCAGTGTACTAGATTTTCTATCCTCAAAAACATGAAGACATACTCTAGCAATTTGGTTACGGACTCACCAGGACACGTCGAACGCCATCTTTGACATTCAGACAACATCCGGTTCACTTGGTGCCACTTTAGAAGCAGCACTGAGAGAAACAAACCTCAACACCTGATGTTCCGCTTACACGTCTTCGTCAAGAAGAATAAGATTTGCTGTCCATTTATCCTACAATAACTTCCAGTGCTGGAAAGAAACTTAATACATAAATCAAGTGCTACACCTAAATACCTCTACTCCACTACATGTACGTGGGAAATCTTGTATATACAGTCTGATTTTATACAGCTACATTTATCTGGAACATGTTATATATATACATATTATACTCTTAAAATATGATAGTGTATACCACAAAAAGTGTATAATGTAGTTTAAATTAGTTCCACCTTGACCAGCTATTTTAATGCTGTTTAGATGTTGATGCGTCAGTAATAATAACCTAATAACGTGATATATCCAAAACTCTGGAATCGGCCATTTTGCACAATGGGTACTTTTACTTTTTATACATACAGTATATTTTGCTGATACTACTCATTAACTTTTTAAGTAAGATTTTGAATGCAAGTCTTCTTATATATAATATATATCTATTACCACTTATTTAAAATGTTCTGGCACTTGTTGTATGCACTTAAATGTAAAGCACACAGAGTTTACATATAATTAACTGTGCTATATAAATATAGTTGTCTTACATTTACATTGTGGTATTACACCTTATACTACTGACTTACACTCAAATAAAGGATTTAAGTACTTCTTCCATCACTGGCAACTTCACAAATTAGTCAAGCATACATGACACAATAAATAGTGTGACTACACAACAGGTAAGGTAGCCTGTTCAATGAAACACTTCCCACAATAAGATTAAACAAGAAAAAGAAACAAGAAAAACATATTTAATTTCAGTTCAGATTTTACAGTGCAAACCTGCAGAAAAAGAGAGACAAATGTCCAAGGCAGAGTGCTTTTTAAAGTAGTTACATGATAATGGATGGTATCATTTATCCTCAAGACTTCATGGATAAACAAGCACTCAGTCCCAGTAAGGCACCTGAAAAACACCTTTACCACCAATAAATACCTGTTGTGTGTTGTGCTTGGAAGACATGACAATGCGTGGAGAGTACCTTTGGTTCATGAACATCATTGCGATAATTCCCTGCTGGCATTTGACGAATCCTACAGAACTGGCTTATTGATGCACAATACACCAATTCAACACTCACATGTTCCCTTAAACTGCAGAACAGAATTATTAATTGATGTGCTTTCCCTTTTCATAATTGATGATTATAATGTTTATAAAGTGAGGAATAATTGATTACTATCTTTGAGCAACTGAAAGAAATTATAAAGCAATACATGACACAGAGCAGAAAAAAATTGCAAGGGGATACAAAAGTATATTTTTTTCATTTCACTGAATGAAAAAAATATGATTAATTATATAGGGACTCATTCTCATTCTACTGATGCAAAAAGTCATCATGATCACTGTGCAAGTCAATTAAACCATTTCATAGCCTACAGGTAATATAATACCACTGTTAAGATGGTCATTCTTAAGTGTTGCAGTCCAAGTACTCGATAATATACATAAGTTAATGTAACCATTTGGCAATACTAAGTAATAATTTGGCCAATCATATAGGAGCTGATGCATTGATCAGAGACGAGAAAGAGAAAGGGCTCAGCTTGTAGCCTGTTCCACTGTAGAACTTGTTCTGAAACTCCACCCTGGAAGAGACAGAAGCAGAGTCAACATAAAACAGCAACTACAAACTACCGTACATAATCAATTTTTGTCCATACTCACCATTCTTCTACCTATTCGACCAACAATCCTGTCCAGTTCATTCTAAATTGGACATTAAGCTGAGTATAATTTTTATTTAAAAATTACTGATTTGGTGATGATCTGATCTTTTGTATGGTTTGGAATGGGTTTTAATCCATGAATGGATTTAAAAAAAAAAAAAAACACCTTAAAAAAGGTCCCACGAGCATGGTTTGGTGACCTTGGATTCTTTACACAAGCACCACCACCAGACAAAAAAAAAGTACATTTATACACAAAATGTAATGTGCAGACTGCCATCAAATGTACTGAGCACATTTGTGGTTCCTAGAGGATGAACCCTTTTCATTGTGGACACTCCCTGAGCTTTAGCACCCCCTTTAAGCCAAAAGGTCAGCTTTGCATGCAGGATTCATAACTCAGTCAAAAAAGAGGCAGATTGCCAAAAAATTTGCTGAGCACATTCGTCGCATCCATCACATTTTTCAGGTGACTAACACCTAACAGAGTGCAATGTGTAAATCAATATGAAAAGTCAAGAGACCTGCCCTAGGAAAATCCGTGGAGGGATTACTAAATTGTCTTGATAACTTTTATGAGTGAACCACAGGACCACCTCAAATCTGAAAAGAGCTGTTCCAAATTTTATTCAGTGCAGTTATCCAGCCTACATATTAATAACAGTGCACTCATATTTGGAAATAATTCCTAATTTTTTTTCCCCCTCAGATCCCTCTATTTTCTCCTGTAAAATCATATTCCTTCTAAAATAAGGAGTAATATGTATCTGAAAATGAGTTCAGCAGGTTTAGACTTAACGACCTGTCGATCTGAGAATAGGTCCAAACCATTTTTAAGCCAGCATCTGAACTGAACAGGGCAACTTCCCTTTGTCCTCTCCTTCTCCTCACCCTTACCAGTGCAGGCGGAGCGCGTGGAGGAAAGCTGAGAGGCCCTCCATAACCAGCAGAATGGAGACGGTCAACACAGCAAAGAAGGCAAAAATCACAAAAAGGACCACAGATCCCACATAGCCCTGCCACTTAAGGGCAAGACGCATCACCATCACCCACAAGACCTCTGACAGCTCTGTGGAGACACAAATAACTCACCATCAGATAACCTTAACTGGTTGGAACAAATCTATCATGTGTATAAATAACTAGCTAAAAAAAGAATAGTATGAGTGCTCGGTTTAAGAGAGCAAGTCTGTCTGTCTACATCATGTGAGTATGAAGATATACATTGTGTTTTTGTGTGTCAGTAGGAGTGCCACTAACGTGCATGTGCCAAACTGAGAGCCCAGAGTCGGAGGTAAGAGGCGGTGTTGGAGATGCAGCCCAAGCAGTACTCTATGGTGTGGATGGCCTGATGCATGAACATGTCTGTAGCGTCAAACTAGTGCAGACAGCACAGTTAAGATAGTTAGACAAGAAACACAAGACTGCATCTGGGGCCAGATTTAATCCGTTTAGTGAATTAAGTTACTCGTGCTTCTCTTTTACCTCCTCTTCAGCAGCTCCTCCCCCCACCTCCCCTTGATGAGTATTGATGGAGCCGTCGTCAGCCACCAGCGGACGTCTTTCTTCCTCCTGATGTTGTGGAGAATTAAAAATCTCTCAGAAAAATGCAGCTCACTGTAGATAATAGGGTTAAAGTTCAGTCAAACACAGACTCACCACTTGACGTCGTCTTCTCTTGAATGTGACGTATTCATACAGCGGCTTTCCTAGCAGGAGGACCGGGACTGAGCACAGAGCCAGAACCACCAGGATCTTCTGCACCACCATCTACACATAAAGAGAGAAGGGAGACCAACTTTTCCCTTTAGCAATCTATGTTGAAGGACAACACTGGTTTTTTTGCAAGTTGTTTACCCATTTACTACAAATAGTATATACACTTTCATTTCTGCAAACCATTTTCCAAAGCATTCTGTAGTTTTTATGTCTACCCTCCAGGTGTTCACTTCTCTCAGTTCATCTTAGTATAAGTATTAGCTAGCTTAAGGCATAGCTCAAGACTGATGTTCCTCACAGTGAGCATTTAATTGTCTTTTTCTCAAAGTTACATTATTGTTATTTAAAAACTGAGCAACAACTACACAATTGTTGTTTGTTAATGCAGTCAAAGCACTGATTGTCTTCTGTTGGTGTGTTTGTAGAAGACTTCTACATCTGAGGTTTAAGACTAACTGCCAAACAGCATTGCATATACAAGCTATATAGTAAGAAGAAGAGGAAGAAAAAAAAGGCAGTACACAAGCAAACACTGGTTTATAAAAAAAATTGTAAAGTGGTAACTTAGCTGAGTGATATGTCTTGGTTGCTTTAACGTACCAATTTTGGATTTATTTAAAAAAATATATATATATATGTTTTCATCCACCTACAATAGCAACAATTAAATAACCCTCACATAACATAATGCAGACAAAATGTTCACTGTTTTGGGTTTAATGGTTTCAAGCGGCTTTCAGGCATCCTCGGGTTGATTGTCATTTAGTATACTGACAAAATAAAACCAGTGACTTCTTGGAATGCAGAAAAAAAATGCTTTCATCCATGTAAAATCTGTGGTGTGCTTTAAAATCGTTGGTAGTTATGTAAAGTGTAAGCAAATTGTAAAACACAAGATGAAACTCTGATATGTTCCTTTTAGGGCAATGAGCAAACCACACACCTGTCCCTTATAGAGTGGTGGGTTGTCAGGGTTGTCTGTGAAGAGGAACATGTCTATGAAGTGGATAAGTATACTGGGAGCAATTTTGGACTGGGCGGGAGTATAGGCAATCCACTTGAAGACCACCATGAACACCAGGTAACCAAACAGACACACCATGAAGAACAGCTCTGGGATCAGCACAAAGAACACACTGCTTATCTGGCCAAAGTGCCTGGAGAAAACAACAACAACAAGGGGAAGTAGAAACAGAGAAACAAGGACATGTGAAGGCAAATCAGAAGAGATATGAAAAGAAACAAGGCTGGAGTTGTACACAATCCAAACACATGTACCAAAAAGAGTACAACATGATTACTTACCAGTAATTGAAGAATGACAAGCAGACTCCAAAAGTCATGTGAATGATACCGATGATGACTGACATTTTCATCTTGTACGAGTTAAGGAAAGTCAGTTTGTTGTTGGCCAGGCCCCAAATCTGTCGACAACACAGACAAGAGAGAATTGGTATGAGTAAAGTAACAAACCAGATGACAGGATGAAAAATACTGAAGTCGTGAAGGAAGGGGTGAGGAGTGTGATGGCCATACCGGGTCAATGCCAAATGGATAAGGGCTGGTGAAAACACCGGACACAACAGGATCCATGGACAAGTACTGGTTCTCTGCCAGGACTGATGCACTGAGAAGAGATGGCACAAACATAGCTTGTGAATACTGAAAAAAAGAAAAAAAGAAAAAAAAAAAAGCTATGAATCATTTGGAAGCTTGCTTGTATGAAAATGTCCTCACTTCCATATGTTGTTCTCAAACATCGGGCCGACATGCCACGCTGAGCTGAATGTGCTGAGGCCTCTGCTGAAGCACTCGTTGTAAATGGCCCCGGTGTAGACAGAGAACAGTCCCATCAGCAGAATCAGATACCTTCCTCCAAACATCATTCTCCAGATCTGAAATACACACAAGGACGACACACAGATTAATTTAAATTTAATTCTAATTCAGTGTTTAGTGTGCTGACAATTAAATGAAAAGTAAGTAAGAGCAATTATTCTGACACAAATCTAGTGTTTGGTTCCAAACGCCTGGTTTTTTTGTACAGCTTTCAAGTTGGTAAAAACCTGGATTCCTAAAACTTTAATAAAAATCTTTTATCCCCTATCTTTTTTGTTATGAAGAACAAAATCTACAATCATTAAGTAGTCATTAACCTAAAAACAAAAATATCATCTATTTAGTAAACTTAAGCTTTATCTGAATGTAATTTTGCCTTTTCTTCTTAAATATTACGTTTTTTTTAATTTAAAATTACTGAATTTTGAGAAAAATAGCTGGTGATTTGTACTCAGTAAAGAAAATATGATTCAATAAAATGCTACCAAATCCACACCAAGTCTTATCCTTGCGTTGAGCTTGAGTGTGTGTTTTGTATGTGTGGGCATTGTGAGTGAATATCCTCTGAATTACCTCATTGTTGTTGCTCTTAAGTTTCGGGTCTTTCTCCTCAAGAACCATCCAGAGGGCACCCAGAGTCATCAATAAACCATGACCCACATCCCCAAACATCACGGCAAACAGGAAGGGGAATGTAATTATGGTGTACAACGCTGCAGAGGTATTGAGAGAAAGATTTGACTAAACATAGACAAAAAAAAATTGATGTGAGGCTGAGAATTCTCTGCCTTCTACTTTGAACATCTGACATTTCCTTTTTCTTTCTAGACATTAATGAAGAAACGTTTTTTTTTTAGTGGTATGCTGACGTACCTGGATTGACTTCACGGTAGCTGGCCACTCCGTAGGCATCAACAATGTTCTGGAAACCAGCTGTGAAAGAGTTGAGGGGAAACAAGGTGGGTGGAGGGGTGGAGGAAGGGAGGCGGTTGTAGAAAGAGTCGACCCCACTTCCACTCTTTCTCTGAGGATGGAGACAAAGTTTGGATAAAAATGAAGAAAGTAAAAAAATTGGGCAATATACTTGTTTATATTAATTCTCCTTGTCTACAACGTTGTCTTACCCCTCCCTCTCTCAGAGCGCTCTGCAGTTCAGGCAGCTTGGCAACGGGACACCAGGCCTCAGCGATCAGGCATTTGTCAGTGACGGAAGGGCTGCAGAGATTCAGCACCATCTGGACCGCCTTGCACTTCTGAACCCGCACCTTCCACTGGGGCAGCACAGCCACCGCCCGCAGCAGCAGCTGCTGCAGGAAGGCCTCGGTCTGTGACAACACCTGAAGTAGAGGGAAGTGAGAGGAGGAGGAGGAGTGCATATGAGACATGTTTTAGAAGGTACTAAGCAGTAAAAAAAAAGGGTGCTCTTTAAAGAAATGAAAACCCACATTACTGCTATCTTGGACTTCCTACTATTTTTAACCGTGAGACATTACAAAAGATAGTATATGCTAGTGATTGGATCAATGTAGGAACAACAGGCACCGTGCTTACAAAGAGGCAGTACGCTTACTGATTTGATATCTTCAATTCTGCCTTGAAGTCCCTGGAGAATCTCCTCCCTCTCAGCAGTGCTCTCAGGGTATGCAAAAGTCTGTGTGCGGAAACTGTGAAGTGGGGAAATAAAAAGATATTCAACAGGTGCAACAAACATTGCAGTTTGGAAATCTACAATGAAAAAAAATATATATAACTGATGCACAGAGTTACCCACCAATCACAGATCTTCTTGACTTTCTGTCCAATCTGATCTCCCCAATAGGAAATGAGGAACACTGTCCATTGCACCATTTCCCCCTTCAAACAAAGACAGTGCAAACAGCTTTGATCAGATACCCATAAGAAAATTCCTTAGATGTGATAAATCCTCAGAAACTATTCCTGTTGCAGAAATAACTTTCATATCTAACTCTAAACCACGATTGCCTCTCTCTGTCTCCCATTTCCCACCGTGTCTGGGTGCTCCAGTCGATCCTCCATTTCCCTGAAATCCACGATAATATAACCCCGACACGCCCGCCATAACAACCGTTCAAATGAGGGGACCTTCCAAGGATGGACCACTCCTGCCACAAAACTGGAAGAGGAGAAGCAGTGAGAGATGTGTCAAGCACATGGAAAACTTAAAAAGAAAGGCGTTTAAATACATTTTAAGAAATGGGATCTACCTGAGGTGGATATCTTGGCGGTTATCAAACAGGCCTTGGCTTTCCAGTACAGGTGGCGGTGCCTATGAGAAAGAGTAAAAGGGGAATTGTTTTAAATTTTTTATTTTTAGTGAGTTTGCTCACTACAGTACAATAATTAATGAAAAGGGTAATAAATGATACAAGAATGTATTTTTTAACCACCTGTGAGGCTGTCAGAGAGTGTGTTCTGGTCAGGACACCTCGGTACTGACAGAGCTGGGTCAGCTGAGCCCGGAGGCTGTCTCTGTTCCTAGACACCTAGTGAGACACAGGCAAATACGAAAAAAAAACTGTCAAGCCAATAGGTTCAACCTGTTTTGATAGTGTACTAATGAGACAACAGAGGCTCTTCTTTGATTTATCAGCATGGCCTCGGTTCAAACACTCACTTCTTTGAGCTCTCTGGCCAGCCTCTCGCTCTCCTCCTCTATGGTGATAAGTTCACGGGGCTGAGGGGCCGAAGGTGTCGGGCATGGAGGAGGGATGGGACCCTGCAAGGGTGGAGACAGTGAGCGATTGATCTCCTGCTCCAGGAAGGCTGAGGGGCAGATAAAGGACAATCAGAGAGGGCAGATGGAGAATCTAAACAAAACTAATAAAGAACATGGATGAAGCAGTCAATATTACTCACTAAAGGTTTTCTCAAGTTCTTCACATCGTCTGACTTCGCCGACAAACTTCCTCTGAAAGGCGTTCACATTAGGATTTAACTGAAATCAGAAGTATCAGAGCCGAGGGGAGAGGAAGAGGGCAACAGGGTTACTCATTTTCATCTGACCAAAACGACAGAGGGAAAATTTTTGCTGTGTCTGACAGTGACTCAAAGCAACCATCAGTTTACCATCTCATCTAAGGTCTGATTTAGAAATTCTGCGGATGGCAAAGCGATTTTGTGAAGGTATGTACGGGCACCAAATACAAGAAGACCAGAGTCAGTTTTAAGTAGAGCAATAACTGTGGGCAGGATTGTTGTGGCAATGAGAATAATGATCAGAGGTTTGTAATCTAAACCAAAACACATGAAAACAGAGTAGAAATCAATCCACAATTTGCATGTGAATAGACATAAGGTATATACGTGGGGAAAATTGTTTAGCGCTGAAGTATTCTGGCCAAAACAGCTGACTAGTTTCAGAGGCTAAATGACCTTTTATTTGTTTTGGACTCTGAGTTTTTCATCACAAGATCATGAACCAAGAGCTGAACAAGAGTTTAAGTGACTCACGTCTCTGAACTCAACCAGGCCCAGCTCTCCCAGCTCACTGACACAATTGTAGGCCGAGCCCGACTGAAGGAAGAGCTGCACTAGGCACACCTCCTCGCTGCGAAACATGGAGCCCATAGTTGCCTGCAAAACACCAAGGAGGCAGGTTCAAATTCATATTTTCCTCTAAAAACTAACAATGTAGCCAAAGCAGTGCAGTTTATGGTGGAATAGGAGATGTTATTGAGGAAGTGGAGAGGAGACAGGCAGTGAATGGGGGGGGGGGGGTTCCACAGAGGACATCTCTTTTCAGTTAGGACAATAAAAGCCTCTCGGTGACAATGCAGAAGCGTATGATTTGAAACTGCAGAAAAGGGAAGCATCAAGTCCTCCTGACTGTGATGACCAGGTGGGTTTTTTTATTCTTGCACAGCCATGTTCCTGCCAATATTACAAGATTAGAATCAGTTTTTGTTGAAACTGTTTCAGAGAGCTGTTGATTCAGTTGTATGGTCATTTTAGAGGCTGTAGTTTGTGGTGGTGTTTAGCTGCATTGCATTATGCTTATTTAACTTTATTGATATGAATGGGGTGGACAAAATAACACAGCAGCGTCAAAAACCACAGCCCCCAAAATGGCCATAAAAATGAATCAACACCTCTCTAAAATACTTTAATCACAAACCGAACATTATAATTTTTGACAAGTTAAGATTTGTGGCAGGGCTGTTGTGCCAGACTGCACCATTTTTTTGCTAGGTTGCACCTAAAAAACTGTCAATCTAGTTTTTGTACAAAGTTATGAAATTAGGTTTTACCTAAATAAACAATGAGGGGAAAAGCACTCGACTCTATACCTAAAACGTACTTAGAAAAATTCATTTTTGCATTATCTTGAATGAATAGTGGCCTGGGCTGTTTCACATCTATAATGTCTGTCTTTTTCTACATTTTTTCGGCATTGCAGAACTGGAGCAGTTTCGTTTTGAGTGAAACACCATTGCAATGAAAAGGAAGCGTAAAGGTGTTGTTGTTTTTTTCTTTCAAACGAAAGATTTCACCTTAAATAAAACAACCTCTTCATTAATTAAGGCTGGGAAATTCCCGCGGAGGAAAATTAAAGAGGCACAAGGGTTTGATTTGTGCCATGACAACAACAGGTCACACGCTGTGGATATGAGGCAGAAAACGAGAGGATACGAGCACAAAACGAAGCTAAATACGAAACGCCTCACCTGTCTGCCTCCTAAATTCCGCTGGACTCCGACCTGCTGTCTCTCAGGCTGCCCAGCCCCGTGCCGACGGACTGACCGGTGACTGCTAACCGGCACGAACCAGACGTGTTTGTGAGAAGTTCTCCCGTCTCGAACTTCCCGTTTGCGAAAGTCACGTTACTGCAGTCTCACGTGACTGCTGGCGTTCATCTCTCGTTTCGGCCACGAGAGGTCGAGACTTTCGGGCTATTTAACGAGCAGGCGGTAACGAACAGAAACGCGAGTTGGGTCTCGTCTGAGTCGAGGAATATGAACATCCAACGACAGAAGGGTGTTAGTTTACTATACTCTCACACGCTTATTTAATATGGGATATCAAATGAGGAGCAACAACTGTTGCTAAGCGACACCACGATGACACGAATAGCACGATGGTGGCAGTTAACCTCCGTTTGGAAAATAAATAACACAAGTAAAAAAAACAAAAACGTTTCCAGTAAAAGTCCTGCACTGAAAATCTTACTTTAGTAAAAGCATGTAAGTATAATCAGGAAAATGTACTTGAAGTACTAATGCAGAAAAATGGGCCCTGTAATCATTAGATCATTACTAATTCATCAATGTTTACTAAGTACTTTTTCTGTTGTAGCTGATCGAGGTAATTTTTTAAGTATTTGCATAGGATTATAACTATACATTATGGGTTAATCTCTTGATTATATTTCGATTAGTTGATTGTAAAAATTTTTGAAAATGAAAATACCCATCATAATTTCCCAGGGCCCACAGTGACTCCTTCACAATGCTTGTTTTGTCCAACCTGTGGTCCAAACCTCAAAATTATTCGAGATTAACATAATTAAAAGGGAACTAATCTTCACATTTGAGCAGCTGGAGTCATTAAATCCATGTTATCTTTGCATGAGAAATGTAATTTAGAAAAATGGCATGAAAAGAAAAAAACTCAAGTACGTAAAATGTGTACTTATGTACAATTTTGAGTATATGTCCTTTCTTACATTCCAACACTGCCTCTGAATATAAAACATGTTGTGACATTACCTCCTAAAAATGCTTTTCCTGGACTGTCGTGATCATGGAAATATTAAGATCCCCTAAAACAAAAAATAAAGTCCCAGAGGAATATAAAAAGTCCCTCAGGAATACAGTATGTTTCAGTTGTGAAGGAATTTTGTAGGAATTATGCAGGACAATGAATCCTCTGATTCATTGTCCTGAATTGAATTACCTTGTTAAGGATTTCTAACATTACATCCATTCTTTCTCCTTCATTGGGAAGATTCAAACTATAAAAATTCAAATATATCACAAAGTTCAGCTACTGGACAAGATGTCTCCTACTGCAATGAAAAGTCCATTCTTACTGTATGTGCACACAAACCTTCAGCTTCCCACATGGCACTTTCTTAGCTGCACAATGAACCAATGAGTGACTTGTATTTAGTGCTTTGGTTACAAAAATCACATTCACATGTATAGTGCTTAAATTTATGTAAAGGCCAGCACAGATTGTTTTTCAGCTTATGCAGATGGATGTCTAAACAGCTTTTTAGTGTCAAACTATGCATTCATTATTCTGCACAGGGAAACTCAAGCACCCAAGAGAAGTACCAAAAAGAAACACACATTTTGGAGTGGAGGGTGACACACACCAACATTTGTAGTTTGACTTTATCATGAAATGACAACAAATGAATATCATCAGGCAGATATGGACTAATATGCACTTACTGAGCAACTAAAATTTTGTGTAACCTGATGAACTGTCTGAAAATGGAGGCAAAGTGAAATTACTTTATTTCCTTAAGAGGACCCAACAGTGCCCTTAGTCTTAATTTGACAAATGCATGTATGGCAATACAAAAGATATTTTATTTTATTGTAAAAGGGAAGTGGTGCAACGGGTAAAATAGCAAGTAACAAGAAATATACAATTGGAGAAAAAAAAAAGTATAATTGGAACAAATAAAACAGGAAATGAAAATGAAGGGAGGTTAAACAAGACTAAATTTGTCACAGAGGAAAATAAATCTCATACACTTGTTCATCTTCTGCTTAGCTGTACTGTTCATCACGACAGATTATTTTCATCTTACCCTAAAGGTACTGTAATGAAGCTGGTCTATATTAAAGCAAAGCAGACTGTGGCTACACAACGTACAATTCAGTGTAGAGGTGTACTACAACGCTGGAGTTGAATTACAAGCAATTTTAGACCCCCACCCCCCCCCACACACACACACAAAAAAAGCAAAAATACTACGGTAAAACCATAATTGCTGGCAAATCAGATGGGAACATTACACTGACTTCTGCATCTCATTTAACATCATTTGTATTTCAGTGCCAACAAACATTGTTATCTTAGCCACGCTGCTGTGGTTTAAATTGGCAGATAATTTCATGGGCTCTCTTTCCTGGACATGGCGACTAACACACTAAAGAAGCAAAGTTAGCACTGATTTTTTTCTTTTCTTCTTTTTCTACAAATTACAGGTCTATGCTAATTCTGTGTCCAGGATAGTGACTGCTCAGACAGAGACCTCTCTATCCTCCTCTCACTTTTTTTTTGCCGTCCTCCCATCCTGAATGTATGTTTTTCTACAAACTGTAAAATTTGAGACTTCTGTCCATTCCTGCAGAGGTCAGGAACTGAGCGTTCTCTCCGAAGGCCACTCCAGTCACCAATCCTGTATGATCTACAATTAGAAAGGAAAAAAGCAAGGTCAAAAATCTGCCACTTCCTCACAGCAAATACCATATGACGTGCATACTGGATGAGTGTTTGAAAAGAGATGGGCATTTTTGTTCCTCACCTGTGAAGTTGAGGACCTCAGACCACTGCTTGCAGATGTAGACGCGGATGTCAGAACCTCCTACAGCCAAGTAGGTACCACTCTGATCAAACACAAGGGACTTCACCTGGAACAGAAAAACAAAAGGAATGATAATCATGTTATTTATTTCCCATTAATATTCTGTTAGTATCTCTTTTCAGACTCTTACTTCCAAGTCATCTTAGTAATTATGTCACATTAAATGTGTGTATTCGCTTTCTTGCTGAGGGTTAGATGCGACGATCAATGCCACTTTTGTGTCTGTACAGCAAACATGACACTAGAGCCAGAAGGTGGTTGACTTAGCTTAGCATTAAGACATCAAGCAATATGAAGTGGGTAACCTGGTTCTCTCCAAATTTATAAAACAATCCAACCACCACTACCTCTACATTTTACGAATTAACACATTTAGCTTATTTGTTTAATGTGTAGACACACAGAAGTCTAAAAAGGTCAAGTTGACTCTCTGAGTGCAAAAACAATGACGATTATCTATAGTAGTAGAAACACCTGCCCTTTCTTACCTCATAGTTGTTGTCCAGAGTGATGGTCTTGAAGTTCTTCAGTTTCCTCAGATCCCACAGTTTCAGAGAGCTATCCTGGGCACCTGGAGGACATTATCAGACAAGGATGTCAGTGTCAATAAAGCAATTAAATATACAGTTCAAGCTCACTTAAGTGCCAAAAACCAGGGCTGAAGATGCTATGGTTAGCAATAGTTCTGTGGCTCTTACACATCTTGTGTTTGTTCCCTACTTTTTCTGTTCTGTGGTTTCTCAGTAGGATTTAAAAAAGGAAATATAGGTGAGTGTACTCCTAAATCTTCCTGCAATTTTATAAAAAAAAAGGAAAATCTGTAAAAATGGTGTTAGTAGTAGTAGTCACCTGTGGCCAGATAGTATCCGTTCTCAGAGAAAGCAATGGAGGTGACAGGGCCAGAGTGGCCGGGGAAGTTGGCCACGTTGGTGCGCTCCTTCAGATCCCAAATCTTGATCTGAGAGTCAGCTGTACCAGTGCCAAAGATGAGACCATCAGGGTGGAACTGTGCACAGGTGAGAGCTGTGGGGGGGGGGGGCAGAAACATTACCACCTGGAAGAGGACTCATTTAGACTGTCAAACACACTAGTTAACATATAGGCACTTACCACAGCCAGCACTTTCATCGGTTACTTTGGTAAGGACTCTACCAGTTTGGATATCAGAGAAAGCCCAGTACTGTAGGATAAAATTAACAGTGATGTTAGAGTGGTGAAGCAGTTTAACAGAAAATGGAGAGCTTTCACCATTAATTCTGTAATTTATAAAAGCAGGGGGTTTGTGGGTATTTTTTTTTTCAAGTTGCAAACACACCTGATCCTCAGAGGAGCTGAGCAGGTAGTCCCCAGTAGCATGTAGGGAGAGTCCAGTGACACCTGCCTCGTGGGCACGAACCACCTGGACACAGTTGCCTCCGGTGACAGACCACACACGGATGGTGTTGTCTGGAGATGCAGAGAAGACCACAGACTAGAGGGGAAAAGATAGCAAGGGAGAAGGTGGAAGGGAAAAAGTGAAAAAAGTTAGATGCCTCCAAGATCTGCTTTTTATTTGATTATCTGAAGATACAGTATTTTGACTGGTTGATGTTTCAAAATAAGAAAGGAAAAGTTACCTGAGATGGATGGTAAATGACAGAGGTGACCTTCTTTGTGTGACCCTTAAGTGTCGCCACAATCTGCTCCTCGTTCTTGTCAAACACCACCACGTTCTTATCAGCTCCACCTACAAGAACACAGGCGGGGTCAAAATCAAATGAAAGATGCTTCAAATGATGTCTTGCGTGCCAACAAATCACAAACGTTTTTAAAAATCAAAAGATTTATTCAATGTACCAGTGAGCACTTTGTTGGTGTCTGAGGGACACAGATCCAGAGCCAGAATACCAGGAACACTGGCACTATGAAGACCCTGAAGGCAACAAAGGGAGCATGTTGACAGTATGTAGATTGAATCACTTGAAGATCACTTGAAGTTGCAGCCTCCTGATCAAAAACGGGAACCGGTAATTAACACTCAACAGACAGAAATAAAGACTTACAGCATGGGAGGCCACTTGGCGGTATTTGCTGAGATCCTCTGCTCTAACCAGCTCCTCTGGCACAGTCTTTCCTCTCTAGAGAAATAACGTTAGGTCATTACAAGGAGTATAAAAACATATTGCATAGTAACACAGAGTTTATACTAAAATGAGATATTACAACAGAAATTGACAAAATTTGGCAAAATGAGAGAAATATAATACCTTCTTTCTCTCTGTGGTGAGGATAGTAGCTTTGTCTTGGAGCTGAAAACAGGAAAAAAAAAAGGCATATTAAAACACATCTTAGAGCTGCTTAAGAAAATGGAAGCTTAGTGCCAAATGGTGATTTATGTAGGTAAAAGGGACAGTCTCACCTTCTGGATGATCTCTGGGGTCATTCCCACCTGTTCACTAATCTCCATAGGTTCTCCACCAGCACCCTGCAAGGGCATAAACACACACTCTTAGGAGCAAATATGGCAAAACGTGATGATGAGCATTTCTGATGAGTAACTTATCGACTGAAATGAAAAATCAATCACTCACGGCTGCAGCTGGCTGAGAGGCAGGAACTGCCTGAGGGGCAACCAGTCCAGCTTGGGGTTTGAGTGTGGCAAGAGCTATAAGAAGGAAATAGAAAGATAGGATAAGATAAGAAAAACATGCTCCCACTATATTATCTATGAGCTCAAGTAGGTTTAGAGCAGTATCTGGAGTGAGCTGTGAATCGTCTTAAAGCCGTCCTATGTGCCATACAACTGGAATTATGTCTTACAGCAGAGGACACAGAAAAACTGCTGTTAACCCACCTTCTCTCGCAGCAGTGACCTCTTTGGTGAGTCGAGCGATGACTCTGCAGGCGGCATCGTGTTGGTAGAGGGCATGAGACAGTTCTTGGCGAGTAGTCTGCAGCTGCTGCCTCAAGGTGAAACTATGAAGCATAACGGCATCCTACAACAGAAAAGAAAAGACAGGATGAAGGAACTCTTCTCATGTTCTAAAATCAATATTTTAAAAAGTAAAAAAAAGAAAAAAAAGAAAACAACTAAACTAGTTAGATGAGAAGCTCTTCTTTCAATTATCAACGTGGCTCATAATTCCTAGATTGGATTTCAACAACAACCAGGGAGTAACACTGAATGCATTGTATGTGTCAAGTGGGAAAAGAGAGATGGCACGATGTAATTACATCTACAAACTAAGATTTTTCAGTCATTTTCAGTTATTCAAAAGACTAATACATTATATTCCAACGAAGGTTAATAACTGTTAGGAATATTAGTGAAAAATGGCCTAGAAAGAAAAAGTCACCAGTTTATTAAAAACAGAAATTCTGAGTACCATTGACAGTACAAAGGCGTTTTGTTGTGGATTTCCTCTTTGCGACTCTTCAAGGTTAACAACACTTACCCATTCATCTTGAAGGGACTTGAGAATGGCAGGAATGCTTGTTGCTGATGGTGCCTTTGGTCTAATAGGGTGGGACACTAGAAAAAAGAAAAGTTGCTAATGTTCAAAACAAGCAGCCTCTCATCATTAATAATTACATCAAGTTAGTCTTGTTTATTAATGATGATTTTTGAGGTTTCAGGGACACTTGTTGCAGGACAGAAGGGCAAGTCACACAGTACTCTACTATGGGGGAAATTCTTTACTGAATTAAGTACAATATCTGATATTTGCCTTAGCACCTTTAATCAGCTGAAATAACTGGTCAACTGGGCAATTAATCAATTGGCAGAATAAGAGGAAATATATTAGTAACCAATTTAAGGATTTTTCAAGCAAAAGTGGCAAAAATTCCCCAGTTCCGTCTTATCAGTTGTGAGGATCTGCTGCTTTTCTTTGTCTAATGTGATAGTGAACTGTATCATTTTGGGGTTTTGACTGTTGTTTGGAAGAAACAAGGAATATTAAAAAAAATAATTTAGGTCTTTTGTGATGGGCAATTATCAATTTTTCCCTGACATTTTATAAAACAAAGATCAAGAAAATAATCCTCAGTCTAAATCAATAATTTAAAAAACCGTTATAGGTTACATACAACACCAGATAAACACTGATAAAACTAGAACAGCTTAATATTACAGCATGCAATTAACAATACCTTCATGAATGTTCAGCTTTTGTTGAAACCGTTTAAGAGAAATGTTGATTCATTTTGGAGGAGGAAGTCTGAGCTGCAGGTGATTTGTACTGTGTTGTGCTGCGCTGAATGTTTTTTCCTATTATTTTGTGTATCTTCATTGATATAAATGGGACTGAAAAAACACCAACTACCTCTCAGTATAATGTAGTCACCCCAAACTTCAGCTTCTAAACTAAACATAAATATGAATCAACACCTGAGACTCCACAAAACTTATTACAGGAGTGTTGAATTAATCTGCATTGGGTTTAGCGAGGTGTAACGTTTCCTCATAAACTGGGAGATGAGTATTTACATTTTTGGCTGCTCTCAGTGGTTTACCTTTGATATCTACGAGCTGCTCCTCAGACAGCGGTTGTCCGTTCATGGGGTCCGTCCCATTCTCCGCGATGTACTTCTCGATCAGCCTGCGCTCAAACACCTGGTTGGACACCGGAGAGACGCACGGGTGTTCCGGCACCTCGTTGGAGACTGGAGAATAGAAACAAATGCGAGTACAACTTCAAAAAACACGAAACCAACAATAAAATAACCAGAAAACAACCAAGACCGAGGAACTACCCCCAATGGAAGGCGGCACTGCGTGGCCGCTAACGTTAGCTACATTAGCTAGTAGCATTAGCGCGATTCCTAGCTAACCTGCACTGCCTCCGTCATTTGAATGAGTTAACTTCACTTACTTGCACAAACCAAAGACATCCTCCCGACGCAGTCCTAAGAATCCCTTCCAAGAAACAGAATAATGCTCTGTCTGTTCTTAGATTGTTTATTATTGCTAATTTACACTTTACTTATGTTTTGCTCAAATTGGAAGTAGCACGCTGTCCTTTCATTGCCGCTACAACCGGGGTTTCTTCTTCTTCTACGCCCAAGCCTCACATGTGCGCCACTGCCCCCTAAGGCCGGAGCAACACTACTGCTCTGATCGATGCACCAAAAATAAGTGCTGAAATGATTAATAGATAGACTGAAAAGTAATTTATCACGCAAAAAAATTAAAAAATTAATTATTCTCAAATGTGAGCATAAATGGCTTTTTTTTATTTTAATATGTACAGATGTTGAATTGTCATGCAGACAATCAATTAAATATCACCTTTAGCTTTAGCAGCTTGTGATGGCCATTTGTTACTTTTTCTTTATATCTTATATACTAAGATTCATCAAAACATAATGCATAGAATAACTGGTATTGAAAATATTTTTAGTTACAACAAAAAAAAAAGCATATTGCAGATTATTATCTAAAATATGTGCACTAAAGATTCATTTTGTTGTTTCAGAGACGGCATTTTGTTGCTGCAAAAATATCATAAGCAACAGTCCAACATCTTTTGTCAATAAAAAAGATGTGGTGATAAGATATTATCCTGTACACAAAGTTCACAGATCAATAGGCAATAGGCAATATTTGGTGGAACATGTTACATTTCACATAACCATTACTACATTTACCTTGAGGGTTTATACACTATATCATTTTAAAAATCATTAAACTGCAGAATGGTCATTTAATATGATAATTAATTGCTGTCAAATGAGGAATGGCTAAACACTTCAATTAACCCTACATTACTGTACAGCATTTAAATATTCCCTTTTGCAGCCTTTTGTATCACAACTCTAATGTCTACATAGCCCTAGAGATCATATTATACACACAGACATACATGTACAGCCACTCAGCAAATACAGTGCAGGTAACATTGGTCCTGAGGGTCTAGAGGTAGGTAACAGCAGGAGATTTCAGGAGCACCATCAGCCAATATCAAGAAATGGATAATATGAGACTGGAAGACTAATGTTCCACTCATGATTCAGTAAAATTACATGGAAAGATTACATGCAATATTGATACCAAAACATTAAAACTAGACTAAGATGCAGAAGGCACAGGTAATATCTTTCTTTTCCACCAGAGAATCCAAAACAGTTATTTCTCCATAGCTCATATTTCTTCTCCCTTTATTTCAGCTCCAATTCTCTGTTTTATAAGTTCAGTTTCTCTGAAGTGTAAACACTGCAGGATTCAAAGGTGTCCATGTCCAGCGGCAGTGTGGAAAAGTATTCTTTTGATTTGTTCCACCTGTCTTTATCTCCATCTTTCTTGATCTGGAATTGAATACAGTCCTCAGAGGAGTGGAGGCAATCAGAAGCCCCAGGCAGGGAAAAGGAAATCCTTTTCTCTTCCCCATTAGATGTGTCCCGCTAGGGAGGAATGAAGACATATGTTTAAAAAATGTTTTAGTCTGTTACATACAAATACTCACAGCTGGAGTGTGGTGCTGTATTACCTCAGTGGTTGAATTACGACTAGGGGAGCTCACAGCTGCCAAACTGCGTATTCCATGGTTCTCAGCTCTCGGAGTCCCTACCATAACTGGAGTGTAACGCTGGAAATACAAACACCAGCACACGTATAGCAAATGCACACAGACACAATACACAATTTAACAGTTTTAAGTTAAGAGACAAAACCTGCCAACTCATTGAATTCTGTTAACCAGCCTTACAGTATGAGTAGGACTGGCTCTTGGGGCCCATTTTCTTGGTGTTCCAGACTGCTGAGAGTGACTGTAGTAGCCTGGGGACTCATGGCTGGGCTGGCTGTAGTCCTGCACACACACAAAAACAGACATACAAACACATACAGACACAGACACACATAAACTCAGTGCAGTGGTCAGGCCATCAGAGATTCCAAGGGAGAAAAACATGACAAAAACAATTGACCTCATTTATGAATCATCGTTCTTTTGCTGAAGAACAACACTGGTGGTGGAGAGCACTGTTTAAAATGTCGGTCTGTGTCACCCGTGCGCGACATTCAGTAGGGTCGAGATCTGCCGATTGCGAAGGCCATGACATAGGATCCTCATCTTTTTCATACACATCAAACTATTCACTTACCCCTCGTGCCCTGTGTGGCGGCATTTGCATTTGCTATGTTTCTCCACTCATTTATTCGTTTTTTTGGTCACCTTTCTGTATGTTTTATTTTGAAATAACCTCGGAATTTGGCAAAAACAGAGTATTGTCAATGGACAGACATTGACTAAAATAAGTGTAAAACCCAGTCCTGGCATATGATTCATAAATTCTATGTTGATTTTGTGTTGTCTAAAGAATAAATGTAACATATGACTTATTGCATCACATAAATTAAGTTCCTTTATTATTTATTTATTCCATTCGTTGGAAAGCACTTTGCAACTTTGTTAAGGAAAGTGCTATATCAATGAAGTTTATTACTATAATTACAATTACTTCACACAAGTATTGTGAATGTGAAGAATGTGTCTACACTATATGGTTAGCTTTTAAACTGACCCAAGACTGGATTTATTGGAATGGGAAAAATAAATAAATAAACGAAATGTATGGTGCTCATAGATTAATTTTCCTACACACACAACTGTCCCAGCCAGTGGGGCCACTAGATGAGATAAGATTACTATAGCTTCAACCACAGTGTCATTGCACATACTAAGTACCAGCACAAAATAATGCAGTTAAGCATCTCCAAATAGTGCAAAACAGTAGCAAAAGTACATACAGACATATGTACAAAGATAAACAACTGTACTGAGTGAACAATAAAACAATGGAGTAGTGATAGTAAGAAGAGATGCAACAGTGTATATGCAAAATTAACAAAATATATGCAAGATATACAAAATGTACAAGACAAATGAATTCAGCTAATGTATGTCAGTCATGTAACTATGATATGTACAGCATAAACAGAAACCAATCGATAGTAATATGTAGAATAATGTAATTTTTTCTGATTTCCTCACCTGGATGGTAACTCTTGGGGGGTTGGCTCGCCGTCTGCGTGTCGCTCTTAGGCCAGCGATGATCTGCGACAGGCTGCAGTTTGGGTAGTTTTTCACAAACAGGATGAAACTAGCCAGTGACAGAACAACCCCAGAAGGGACAGCGATGGACTTGAGGAGGGCTCGCCATTTGACCCCCTTTTCTGGAGAGACTAGATGAGATGGGACAGATATTTGGAGGAAGAGACTGTGGAGAAGCATCCCGATACAAAAAAACATGCGGACATGCTGTCACTCACCGATCACCTGCAAAAAGGTGGAGGACACCAGGTTGCCATCCCCATCTCTGATTTCATACACCCCATCATGCCTTGAGGTCAGCCTCGCTATGACGACCTCATTTACAGTACTCTTCCTGCTCAGGGAGATAAGGCCCCTGTAGCGCATGTCGTGGTCTGTTATTTGGCCGTCACGGATCAGCTGCACAGGGCTACGGGGGGGCTTGGGGTCGAAAGGGCCCAGGGAGGATTCCTCGGGGTATCGGGTGGGGATAAAAATGAGGTGGGCATGGGGGACAGGAAGAAATAGGGGCAGGTTTAGAGACTCCTTGGTGAAGCGGGTGACATTGAAGGAGTGCCCTGCATCCACAGGCAGGATCATGAACAGAGAGAGAGAGGCGTGGAGGATGAAGGAAATGTTAAGGTAGGAGAGGGTGTCAGGTGGAAAGGGAAAGAAAAAGTATAACCATTACCATTGATAGGACCCTAAAGTTGAAGAAATTCATTAGTCAGCTTCTTAAAACACTCATCCTCTTGTGATTTGTCTCTTCTAACCTTGGACAGTGAGATTGCTGCGGGACAGCACCTTCCCCTGTGTGTCTCTCACAGTGTAGTTGCCTTGGTCCACTTGCGTCACTCTCTCAGCCACCCAGACCTTCCCACCCCGCAGCAGCCGACCCCGCCCCGCTCCGCGGGTTTCAGGGTCCGTCCGGTTCCACAGCACAATGGGCATGGCCTCAGGTGGAGCACCCCGAGGAGAAAACTCCAGTAGGTAGCCATTTTCAGGGATGTTGTGCTCAAAGTTCTCCCCGTAGTGTCTGTGGTAGGATTTAATGCATTCTGAAGCAGGATGAAGAAGTAAGGGATTAGGGAGGATGTTCAGCAGTGGTGGAGAGTAAGTAAATTAATCTACTCAAGTACTGTCCAAAATTTAGGTGAAATTTAGTATTTCAATTTTATGCTGGTTCATACTTCTGCTTCACTACATTTGCGAGGTAAATATTGTACTTCTTACTGCACAACATTTATTTGGCAGCTGTAGTTACTAATTACATTTGGATTAGGCCGTAAATTTTAAAATGTCCATTTCACAGAAAAGAAAATATTAGAGAAAAGTCCAAAAAATGAATACAAATTTATTTGGTCTTATCTTTTATCTTTTAGCCCTTAGGATTGGAACCACTGGACTACACTACCTAACTGTACATAAAGAAGCTAAAACTAGCTCCACCTCAACCAGCTACTGCAAGAAAATGCTGCTTACTCACTCATGCATTAGCATTAACAGTCCAATAACACAAAATATAAAAACATATCAGTTACTAAAGGAACCAGTTTTGATACTTTAAGTACATTTTGCTGATTATACATCCATATTTTACTTAAGTCAGCTTTTGAACAAAGGACTTTTACTTATGCACTGATACTTGTATTGTTTTGATACTTATATTACATTAAGGGATCTGAATACATCTGATGATCAGATGGGAAGGAAAATGATAAAAATGTTCAATTTCAAGCCAGGCATAGAGGCAGGTGATCAATCATTTATGGCTCCAGAGCAAAATGAACACAAAAAAAAGAGTGAAAACTATCATACCTGAAACAACCAGACGAACAGTCTCGTAGGTGAATCCAGAGAACAGTTTGATGGCATAAAGTCCCTGATCACTGTGAGTCACTTCTTTCAGGACTAACATCTTATCTCTGGTCCACTCAAACCGTGGGTCCATTACCTGAATTTGTAAATAGGTTTAGACAATCTGTACGCACAACAAACACAAACATGAGCACAGGCACACTCACCGTGTTTTTTTCCAGCAGGACGCGCTTCGGACCCTCAGGGTTTGGTGTAAAAGTCACCGTTCTGGATGTCGAGTACACTGGCAGACGAAATTCCTTCCCGGCACAAACTATCCAGGGGTCTTCTCTTTCAGCTGTCAGTGTAGAAAAGAAAGTCAGCAACCTCTACTTTTAATATGTTCTGTAAGCGAAGGATATGTGATGAAATGTGGCTGCTGACTCACCCGGTATGACCCAACCTGTGAGAAAATCAGAATTCATATGATTATTATTAATCTTGTACAACACACTGCAGAGACCTCACATGCACTGGAGTATCACTTAAGAAATCATGGTACCACTTTATAGTATAGTTTACATTTATATTTGTGAAGTATTCATACGTTGTAAAGTAATTAATGACCTTATTAATGGTTAATAAATCATTTAGTTGTTTTCAGTCAGGTTTTAGAGCTTACCATAGCACTGAGTAAGCACTCGTTAAGGTCGTCAATTACCTTCTTCTGGCGAATGACAGAGGTGATTGTGCAATCCTAGTTCTATTAGATTTGAGCAAAGCTTATGGTACTATTGATCATGCTGTTCTCCCGCATCGCCTAAAAACTGGGGTAAGCCTTAAGGGTACTGCTTAATATCTGCTACATTCATACCTTACCAACAGAACTTTCTCTGTTGCACTCAGACATATTCTTCAGTAGTTCAAGTTAAGTGTGGTTATTCCGCAAGGGTCCACTTTTATTTTCAGGTTATAAGAAACCATAATATTCCTAATCACTGTTAATGCAAATGACACAGCTTTACAGTATGTTCCCCTTAATTCCAGTAACACTAAAAGCATAGCTAATCTACTGCCTCAATTATATTGCATGCCAGATGTCCAAAACCATTATAGAAATGAACAAGTCATTCTTTTTGGCGCTTAAAAAAATGTACCAGCCTTTCTGATGGCAAGCTAAGTTGCCTGGACAAAATTATTAAGTCTACTGCTCACAATCTTGTTGTAAATTTTCAGATCTCAGTCTTCATGGACAAGTGAAGAAAGTTGTCCATTCATAAATAGCATCATTTTTGCCTCCTGTTGACCTACACAAAGTTTTAAAAGCTTCCATTTTTTTCTCACCAGGACCACTGCAAGGCATTTTACTCACAGCTGCCCTAATTATAACTAGCATCAAGAAATATGAACGGATTACTCCTGTGCTAGCCGATTTACACTGGTTCCCTATTAAATTCTGCACTGATTTTAAATAGCACTAAATGGCTTTGTTCCAAATTATATCATGGATTCATTGAGTTCTTCTGTGGCTGTGCGTTCCATTAGATCAGTGTGAAGTGCGTTTCAGTTGGAGCCCCCAGACTTTGGAATACGCTGCCAATCGAGATAAGACAGGCTACATCCATCAAATCTTTCAAATCCCTTTGTAAAAATACTTTTATAGGAAAGTTTCTTGTGGTTTTACCTTCCCATCTCTGTAATTTTAAATTCTCGTCTGTTTTAAGTTTTTAATCTGAGGCATTTGCATTTCACTTTTCCTTTATCATTTGCTTTATTCTTTATCAAAAGATTCACCTCATGTGGTAATCATTTGGTAATCATTTTACTAACAATCAATCAGCTGACAAACCTGGATTGCTGCCTTTTTTCCTGACTTTTTGAAAATACAGACCCTCCAGTGGCCTGTTTGACCTCTGACTTTGGCAATCCACTTATAAATTACTAATTTAGATTTAGAACTGCAGATGTGATAGATTATGTTAAGAAAGCTTTATCAATGACTTACAATTATATTTACATTTATAATTTCACATGACTTACTCACTGTCAGCGTCTTAGAAAGTGAGAAACCTGTAACTCTTTATGGTTTTCATATAACTCTTTAAAGTCTTGTTTATTCTCTATTAACCTTTTTTTTATATAAAAACTGTAGGCCTACATGTTATCAGAATTGGAGTAACCAATAAGTACAGGTTGATACTTTATCAACATTAATATCTACATTACTGTATATGACTCATACAAATGGATAAGCACCAGTCAAAGGGATTTTCCCAGTTGTCTCCTGAGGAGTGGCTTATATAAAGCATTACTACATGTTAATCAACAATTACTGAAGCAATTAGTTAGTGTGTTAATTAGTGTCTTATTAAAAAGTGGTACTAAAATTATGCTCAAGAACTTACCCACAGCAAGAGGAAGGGTAAAAATGGTAGTGAGTAGGACACAGCGGGACATCTTCTGCTGTAGAGACAGACCAGTTTGCTTCATCTACAAATACAGGGGAGAGAGATATACACGCGTGACTGTCATTCATCACCGTTCCCCTCTGAAAACCAGCGGCCAGCCGCGGGACATGCGATCATCGATCTACAAGCTACACAAGGGGGAGCCCGGAGACAGCTGTGACGATGCCTCCGCAGGGCGACGCATAACGGCAGAAAAAGCCAAAAAAGAAGAAACGAGAGACGAGAGAAAAAAAACACCCGTACTCCCAATACTCTCGCAGTCTGACCTGTGGCGCCCGGTCTACTCTCACAAGTCCTGTCCACTCAGGTGTCCCAATGTGTTTCCCAGCCGCTGGACAACATTCCCAGGGACACGGCGGACCGTCGGGGCCGTCAGCCGTTGATGATGTACTAACGGTCACACAGTCGGTCGTACACAGTCTAAACTCACCTGCAGGATGTGTGAGAAATTGGTCCAGCGCTTGACATTTGTGGACCTTTGAGTGCGGGAAGCTAAGAGGACAACAACGTCCTCCGCAGAGCGCGCATGAGCACTGGCCCCCTTCTTTTATGCGTGGCGACGGGTAGGTTGTATTCTCAGAAGCTCATACGCAGAATCCATCCCCATGTCACGTTATTCTCGCCAGTTCCCCTCTGTAAATACGCTAGTAGCGCGAGAGAGTGCAGCGTTCCGACGTGGGACACCCTTGGAGATTAAACCCAAAATGTCAGGAATTTACAGAAATCTGAGGACAGAAAAGAAAAGAAAAAGCAGAAGACCATCGTTTCTATGTTACAGAAAGCTTTCCCTCAAGGTCTTTGATCATGCTGTGATCCCTAGGATCTCATTTGGGGCCCCCAACACAAAACGCCACCCCGGTTTGGGTGTATGTATGCTATCCATGTATGCGCAGTTTGCGCAGATATGACGCAGTTAAGACGCAAGCAGAGTGCGGAGGAAGCCCAACCTATGGGGACCCGGGCCTCTCCTGGTCCGGGGTTTGTGTGCTGGAGGAGTACTAACACAAACAAACTTGACCTTAACAGGGAAGGAAGCCGTTATTTTTTTTCGCAGCGAGTGGACGACCCCTTTGTCTGTCAGTTTGTTTTGTGTCAAGTCATTTGCTCGATGTTGAGTTTTATCTTCCTGGGGCTTTAGAGAAACGTTGTGACTGCAGCAGTTAACATGGTAGAAAACCCTTTCCCCTTTCTCTGCAGGACATGCTGCCAGTGTCTTCAGTGGTGAGTGGAGCTCATTTGAACTACCCTACAGATGAAATGCAGCACAATGCAGGCAAAGGGGTTTAGTTGTGCGGTAGAGTGAGTATTGCGTGGCTACCGAATGCTCTTCTGCAATCAGATCAAATCGAACATGGAACACAGCAGCCGCCACCGACCCAACCCTACATGATTACAGTCACCACATGATGCATTTCACCAAACCTGTCTCATCAGAAAATACATTAAATTAGGTAATGAAAAAAAAAAAAACAACAACAACAACAATGAAATACATATAAGATCAGGAAGAAAACTAAATATTAAACATTAATTCAATTAAATTGAACTAATTCATTCGTAATTGAATGAAAAACACATTGACAGTTTCAAAGCCTCTTTTATGTTTTAGAGTTTTACATGCCACTTTCTTTGTGCCCTTTAATTAATAAATTATTCATTTTTTCATTCATTCATTCACATGTTGGGTTAGTTATAAGTTAACTTCTCATGTATAATACGATTTTCTTGCTGTTCAGATTTTTGTTGAAAGTGAGTTAATATAGTTGGAGAGGCAAGGTCATTTTGCCACATATGCCGATTGGTTACTGGGACTTTTTTTATTTTTAAGATGTGTCTACACTTGTACTAATTTTGTGACGCTCAAAAATTATTAATGTGACGTAAATCTAGACGAAAATGGAATAGCGTCCTCACTGATTATTTAGTGGGGAGTGAAAACATAAAAACGCAAAAATGCTGGTTTACACATGCGCAGCTGTTATTACATTCAGGTATTTACAAAATAACTCGTAAAATTTTCACTCTTAAATGAGGTATCCCATACACTGGAGTTGTTTAAAGTATGATTTTACTATATGTCCTCGGATGTTTTGTTTCTACTCTGCTTTAATATTCTCTTCTCTTCTCTTCTCTTCTTCCTTTTTATCGTTCTGACTGAAGGTTCATCTGCTGATATTAAGTATGAATATCGATGCGATGGAAGTAGTTTGTACTTACCATTTGATTATACGCCCCCTATTTTTCTATGGACAGCCGTACTTCACTCCGAGCCATGGGGGATCCAGGAAGCTCTGATGGATAACGGGGAGTTGAGCAGCTTCCGATATTGCAGTTTTATACTGTTACCAGTATTGCTGTGACGTCCATTCAAGGCGAGATCTGGAAAATGACAGATGTCTGGCTTCCGTTCAGATCATGAATCACGAATGAGACAGAAGCAGAATCTAAGCTCTTTCATGGGTAAATGTATCTTTGTTGTCCACCAATTCAGTCAAAGGAACCACGCCTCAAAGTTTCCTATGGCTCAATTCGTTTGGCAGATTTGAGAGAAGGAGATGATGGAACTTTTTCTATCTCATATGGGGATAACAGACTATACGATGTCATCACACTGACAATGGGGATTGAGAATATTACACTACACTGTATATTTAAAGACTGTATTCTATCAGAAAACCCTTGTGGAAATAGGTATTTCTATTAGCTATGTGCAATATACCCAAAATCCAATAAGTCTGTGTTGTTGTTTTTTTTTTTGTATGTGCTTCTTCAGATTGTGCTCAAAAGATCACGAGGTATTATGGGGCTATGTACAACTGTGATATTCCAGGAAAGGCTGAATTCCTGGAGTTAACTCCCCTTCGCAGTCCGGACCAGCCACAGGTCCTGTGGAATCGCACTGACCCTCAGACCAATAAAGGAGGAAGAGGACGGGTGAATCGTAATACCTGGCTGATACACGACCTCACTCAAGCAGACAACGGCTACTACAGCTTCAGGAAAAAGGGCAACACTTTGGTGTCCGGGATACAGCTCGTTGTACAAGGTGAGGGTAGGAGCTTGATAGAAGCCGCAAGTGAGTTTATATGCTGTGTATCTGATCAAATGTTCTTATACAGTCTTCTCTTTATCACACGCAGAGTACGATAAACACTTGGTTACAAAGGTGAACCAGCAGCTCCTCATCAAATATCCTGCAGATGTTGCCTCTACCTCGTGGACTCTGACTTTTAAACCTGAGTGGGAAATGGAGCACATCGCATTGATGGACACAGAAGCTAGCAGGATCTTCATAATGGCAGAGGGAGGATTTGGTCTGTGCATAATGGCATAGAAATTGATCCTGTGGAGAGCACAGATTCCGGCACCTTTGACTTCAGAGATCCGCAAGGCAACCTGGTCTTGACTGTGAAGGTGAAGGTATTGCAAGGCGGGGAATAGCGTTTTTTTTCTCAACAGAGGAAAAATGTGTGAAAAAACGGTTACTGATGTTTCATCATCTCCATGCTCCTACAGAATCTGGCCCTACATTTTTGTACGTTGCTGCTATTGTCGGGATTTACCTTTGTGGTGATTGTTTCCTGTTGCTGCGTGAGAAAGTGCTGTTTTAAAAAGAGCTCTTCCAAAAGGAGCAGGTCTGCTCCTCAGACGCCAACAGCAACTGCTGTGTCTTACCCTGTAAGTACTTCCTCACATGGGCATGTAGACCGACTGTTTACAATATGTGTTGCTATTTTTTATTTCATTATCTTCATTCCAATTGCAGGATACAAATCAACCTGCACGCCCAAGTCACTCTGCTGCACCACCTACTTCAGCCTCAACACTGAATCCCCTTGTGTCTGCAGGACCCACAACTACCTCCCTTGGGCCATCAGTAGGTGTTATACATCACCAACAAGATCAACAGCTGAAAGCTGCCACCGTGTCTTAAAAAATTATTCCCATGCCCATATGTTTTTGAATAAGTTTTTGCTTGCTCCTGTTCACACTGGCCCCAAAGAGATCAGTTGCTAATGTGCTTACAATACTGTATAAGTGATATGGGACAAGATCCACACTCCCCCGTTCCTTTCAAAAATACATTCAGTTCAAATGAGGCTTCAGCAGTCTGGGTTAATCAGATCAGGTGGATATCTCGAAATGTTCAGGTTTCAGTGAAAGCCATGACAGAGAGATAGTAATACAAGGAGGAGATTCCATGCCAAAAAAAAAGCTATAATGCTGGAAGATACCCATTTCATTTGTCTCACGCAAAAGGTCTTTAGCTTCAGCTAAACTTTTGAATGTACTTCGGTACATAACTAGGGTTTTCGATTGTGTCCCCCATCACAAATTAAGAGGGGTGACTGTTTTCATTGTTCATAAGGGCACCTGACCATAATTTTTAAACAGACTTGAAAAATGTCCATCTCTGCATCAATTTGCATCAAAATCACACAGATTCTGAGTCAACACTCCAATCTGAACCCAAAGATACGATACACATATTTGTAGGTTCATTATGACCTACACTTTCTGAGGATATCATTATCTCCATCATTATGTCCACTGCGAATAAATTACCATAAGTCCGGTTAGAAATAATAGAAAAAATACAGTCTTTGCCTGAGGTACACACACAAACAAACATAGAATTCCCTTTAAATGCGTGAAATGTAGGGGGCATCCAAGTCCACTGACATAAATCCAATTAACTTAAAAAAGAAAATGAGAGTCCTCATTTAAAGATTTTCCCCCTTTAAATTCAGATCATATCCCTCTTTGAACTTGTGGACTCTTTTTCGTTTACAAGACATGTACCTTCATTTTTTTTTTTCACTGCTCTCTCCAGGTTGCAGTCCTAGGAGGTCAGGGAGACACTCCAGCTCCCTCAGTCGGCTCCAATTGGCTCTCCTCGGACCCAGAGCCAAAGTTTGATCTGAAAGGACAGACCTTTCCCCTCAGCTCAGACTCAACTTTCTGTGACGTTTATAACTCACATAAACTCAACTTTCATTAGGGAACACACTGAAAATTCAAGTGGTGCAGGTTTGAATTCAGCAGTGTGCTTTGTGAGTAGCTGGTACACAGCCATTTCAGTCATCGATTGGATTGTGTGATATGCGCACAGTAAAAAAAAAACCAAACAAACAAACAAAAATTCTTGCAAGCCTGCACAACTGTGATAGGTGTACAGTTTAAGGACCATACAGGCAGTGAGAAAACACGGTAAGAGACAATAAGCCTCACTCAGTGTAGTTCTTTAATTACAGCTGTGTTTCAAGAAAGAACTGTCATAATCAGGTTATCTGTATAATGTGGAATATACATGTATTTGCTATGAATAGAGGTTATATTTAGAATGTGTAATATACACGTTGACTTTGCCTTTGTTCCGCTGCTAAAGATATGAAAGGCAGGTGAGATGATGTTACAGTGAGGGCCTAAAGTGAGTCTATGTAGCAGATTTCAGAGACTGGAGACTCAAACTGAGTGCAACACTCACGGATGTCAAAATGAAAAACTTAACAATTTAAGCCACAATTACCAGCTTTATATATTTTATATCTTTGTTTTTTATGTGGTTGTTTCAAACATTTATCAAGTGCCTTCAGCTGCACAAAGTGTCAGTGTGGCTTTTATCATTACATTTTGAGAAGTAATGCGGGATATTTTTCATATCTATTTTAGACTTTGTAAAAATTAAAGTCCTACAGCTGGAAACTGTTGGACTGAATCTTTTCACATATCTGTAGCTCTTGTGTAAGATGGACCTTTTTTTTTCCAAAAGCTCCTCTTGTGCCTCGGCCATCAGGTCATGAGATAAATTTAAAAATGTGATATTTGTGATAGAAGTGTTTGTCTGCATTACATGCAAAGACTGTGACTATACTGTGAGTTTCACGTTTTGGAAACGACGTTTTCTCCTGATTTTTGAAAGCTTAGTCGATTGCCTCATTGGACTGTTAAAAATCTGCAGTAGAGTGGAAAACAACATTGGACCAATAATTTATTAAGGTCTGAGCTTAATAGGTATTAATCTGTCCAGTGGTATCCAGCATTCAGTACCTGCATATTAGCTGTCGGTTCTATTCCTGGCTCTCCCCGTCCACTTTTCATCTAGGAACGAGACTCTGAACCCAAATTGCAAATGGACGTGCACGGGGGGGAAAAAAATGGAAGTTGCTTCAGGCAACATACCGAGTAAATGTGGTGTCAATTTAAATCATAACGACAGTCTCTGCATCGTGAAAACTGATGCAGCATAGATGTGACTTGAGTCATGGATTAATTTTGAGATGGGGCCTCTCAACGGCAGCCATTTCCGACGGTGTTTAAACGCACCAAAGGTCCCACCGTGGAAACGCCCAGTGAGGGGGGGGGCGGACGACGCTCCCTATACACCGGCCACACCGCCAATAGTAACAGGACAGAGTAGGGTACGTACATCGTGCCTCTCCTGTCTCAATACTGTGCGCACATGGAGGCGTTTGCCTGGCAGGAATGTGTCAGAAGTGAAGTGTCGATGAGCTGTAAATATCTTAACGGGTCGGAACTTTAACTGGGGTTGTGCATTTTAAAGCCCGGCAGGCGGCGATAGTGCTTGCTGTGGCCGAGCGCCCCTGTTTGCATGGGTAAGTGTCAAAATGATGAACCCTCCTTGAGCGAGACTGCTCGTTAAGACTTTATCGCCCGTTTCACTGAGCACAAAGACTCACCTATAACATTGTGTCTGTGGTGGAGATTAATGCGGCGCCGATTGGGAAGTGGCGCACGCTGGAAGTGAAAGCAACATTACTTTCTATTTTTACATTATTTACTTTTCTTGAAAAAAAAAAAAAATAACGTGCATGTTGAATCTAAATATTTAATCTAAATGTTAAATATACATTTAAATGTTAAAACTAAGTTTTAAATTTTAAACATTGAATCTAAATGCTGTTAAATCTAAATGTTTATTGCTGTCTCTAAAAAACGGTACAGACAACAGAGCTAAATTGCCAAAGGGCTCGCAGAGGTAACGCTTTTTCTCCCGGGAAGACGGCGCTCATTGTAGCGGCCAGTCATTTCAGATGCCGGGCTGCGAGCTGCTTAGATGATGAACTGACCACATCTTGTTTATTGATATTATTTATTATAAATCTAAACGGTAACATTTCTGCCAGAAAAAAATTTATTAAAAGTTAGTTTGTGAAATAATAAATAACATTAAATGAAATAATGACAGTCCTAGGACCAAGATTTTAACAGCTTTGAGGCTGGAGTGGACCTGAGGAAGACCGTGGATAGTGCTGCATAGCTTCACCGAGCTTTTATTTTGGTACTTCCGCTAGCCCACAGTGGGAATTTGCATATTAGCTGAATATTTAGTGTCACCAACATTTAGATTTATAATTTATCATTTATATTTTTATTTAATATTTAAATTTAACACTGACACTACAACCAGATTTTTTTTTTTACAAGAACAGTAAATATGACACTGTTCACAAATAATGCTGTAAATCTGCTAAAAAGTCATTTTAAAGCATTCACACACTTTTTTTTAATGTTGTTTCGAGCTAAATGTGATGAAAAATTGCTGTTAATTTCAGCATGCGCCACAATAGAGATTAACCAAATACAATTGGCTACAATTTAGAGGTATTTATAGGCCCGACTTGAGCACTTGAAGAGAATATTTTACTTCACTATATTTATTAAACAGCTATGGTTAGTAGTTACTTTAATTTAATATACAAAAGATATGATCAAATTATTAAATATAGCGCATATTATTGATCAAAGGAACTGCACACCTACCCTAGTATTTTGAATTACATGACTGAGTCATTCAAAGCTACAATGCTTGGATTTATGTAAGGTCACTATAAATTAGTGACTTGCCCTGCAACAAAACTAACAGGAGGGCCCCTGAAGTCTTCAAAAGTTCTTATGTTTAATTATGCTTTAAGTCTTATTATATTTATTATTATATAATTTGTGCACACAAGTTATAAGAACAATTTATGGGGCCTTGGCTCTCCATAGTATAACACTCTGGTAGAGGGGTCGTTTTACATAATGAGCACTTTTACTTTTAATACTTTGAGTACATTTAGCTAAAAATAATTATGAACTTTTATTCATGCAGAATTTTGCACAATGACTTTTACTTGTTACAAAGTATTTTTGCATTGTGGTATTGCTGCTTTTACTCAAGTAAAAGATCTGAATCCTTCTTAGATAACTGTATACTGACATGATAAGCATCTGCAGTAGGGTAAATGTATAGTTAGTACGTATAATATGATGTTAGCATACTGTGATATATATATGTGCATCCATTTTGATGTTATTCCAGATTTAAATTAACTGACATTTGAATGAATTTTAGTCAAACATATGGAAATCAAATCATGCTGAAATATACAGTAGATGCATGTTCAAACAATTTAGAAAAATCAAAAGGGCTCAAAAGGTGTCTGGTAATGTTAACATACCTTCATAAGGTTTGTACTCAGTGGTTTTTAACCGTTGGGCTTCCTCTCTAGGCCTCTCGTATAAAAGTTATGATGAAGAGGAGACCACAAGACCATGTGACTATCACCCTTTTTTTTGGTCATTTGGTTTTAAACATTGAAGTGTAATATATTAATTATAGGTCAAAACACAAGAGCACAACAACTTTTCTTTGGTCTCTAAAGTATTTACACTCAACACCGTATGAACTGAGAGACTGTCAGCTGAGAATTTTTTTTTGTGTTAGTGTACTTTGAAGCAACAGTGGAGGAACAGAAGGCGGCTCCTCCAGTGTGTGCAAACCAATGCACACAAGATGAAAGGAGTGTATGTAGCCATATTTTTGAGAAAACCCTACTGGTTTAAAGATGTGAGCAAATGAAAACTTATCATTATTGGAATCTATTGCATTTTCAGACAGTCTTATCTGGAAGACATTCATAGTGTTGGACTTGAAAAAGGGGTGCTAGAGAGTGAAGTACGATGCCTGGCTCATCTCTCACCTCTGCACAGCTGGCCAATCACGATGTCGACATCGTCGGTAGGTTCAGAAAGTTACAGAAAGGTGCGGGCCACCCTACAAGCAGATCAGGAGTATAAAGCCTGCTTAAAGCTGACTAATTAATGTATTGTATCTTGTTCTTTGAATCACTGCCAAAACGGAAATGTAAAACTGTCAAGTTGTGGTTTTATGGGGGAGTTATGTGCAAGACTAGGGGCTTATGATTTGAATTTGGACCTTTGGACAAAGCCAGGTCACAGATTTACAGCTTTTGTGCCAAACTAAGCTAGCAAGAAAGCAAATAAGTGCATCTCCCAAAATGTCATTTATTCAAATAAATCGATTCCTTTAAGCTGATCACAGCTGCCACACTGTGTGAAAGAGAAAAATAGAAACTTACACCAAGAACTAAGACTGCATGGGATGAGTGTTTTGTACTGATAGGATTTTCGGTGGAGAAGCTTTTTAATATCGTCTGTCCTATGCGTCCTCTCTTCCAGCAAGCAAAAGGTACTTTGTGCTTAATCCTGGTCAACAATTCAGCTTAACTTTTAATCTGGAACAAACTCCTGCAACGTTAACTTCTTTCCAGAGAGTGACCATAAACTGAGAAAGCCTAAGACCAAGATAGTTCGTGAAGGCTGCAGGAGGGTTTGGATGAATCTGACTGTGTAGGGTTTGATCTGCTGAAGCCATGCGGGATTTCAAATGAGGTACTGCAAATGTCATGCAGCGGACGCTTTGAGGTCAGAGATCGGAATGACAACAAGGCCTTGGTGGTGTTACTGGATATGGAGTGTGAGTAACCTGTGTGTTTTATAATAAGTGTCAGTTATTGATTTATCACTCTCAAAAACGTCTCATTTTCAGCTTCTTTTGTTTGTTTCAAGCTTTGGGTTTAACCAAAGAAGATGTGCAGTTTTCCAACTTTTCCATCTTATATGCATACTGTACCTCTTCTACAGTCTCGTAATAGCTCTGTAACTAATGATCATTTCCATTATCATTTTATATATATATATATTTTTTTTTTAATAATCTTGCAGTCTATAAGTGTCATAAAATTGGGAAAAATTGCCATTACAAGCCTGACATCAGCAAATATTTGACATGCTTGCAATTAATCAATAATCAAAATTGTTGGCGAAAACTCTTCTGCCAGTGGAATAATTGATTAAGACACTTATTGTTTCAGCTCTACCTTATGATCCCTCGTATTTCGTTATTGCCATCGGTGCTTTCCTCGCTGCACTTTTCTGCTGTTGTTGCGTGAGGTGCTGCTGCTGTGGGAACAGCTCCTCCGAAAAGGACGGCTATGAGACCGCTGCTGTTGAGCCTGCTGTGCGTTTCCATGAGGTGAGCTCATTAAAGCTACTTTACACTTTGTGTGTGTGTGTGTGTGTGTGTGTGTGTGTGCAAGAGTCCTGCTGTTGAGATCATGTATTCCCATTGTGTTTCTTTTCAAGCCAAATTGCAGTATGACCATGAGCCTGTTGTCCCGAGGCCAGAGCAACTCAGTCAGCCCCGTGGGACACACTACCCTGCTCAGCTGCCTTATGCTCCGACTTGCCCACTGGTTAGTGTGTGTTGGACCTCATTGAGAGGAGTTCCCCTCGCTTGTTGTCTCAACACTGGAGCTCTGTCTATTTTCACCCCTCCTCACCACTAATATGTTATATGTCTCTTCGCTCTGCAGATACACAATCCCCCTACTGTGAATGTGCCACCTGTTTATTCTGAGCGATGACCTAGAAACTATATTAGTCTGAGCATACACACACACACACACACACACACACACACACACACACACCAAAGGTGGATTTCTTATATTGTAATCACTATAAACAAATGAAACGGTGGTTGAGATGACCAGTAGCTCTTCAGTGTGTTGGTTGTGCCAGTGTTATTGGCAAGAGATTTGCAACATTAAAAAAATAAAAGCAACAAAACAAACTCCTAGGAAAATACACTGATCATTCATTATCATTCATGCAGTCCTGTACTCCGACACTCAGTGACAGATCTGTCTTTTTTCTCTCCAGGTTTCAGCTGACGGTCCAGCCTTCCCTGTCTGTTCTGACCCTGAGGTGCGGTTTGAGCTGGACGGGATGGCCGTACCCTCGGCTTCCCCACTCACTTCAGACTGAACTTACTGTGATGTTTATACCTCAGACAAACTCAACTCCCTCTGAAATTCTTGATTTTTGAAAGGCACACTCAAATTTGTAAACCCAATCACTAGTGTGACATTAAAAGAATAGTTTGACATTTTGGGCTTTAACTGGTTGCTGAGGGAAACTACAGGTATTCCTTTCCAGAAACAGAGATCACTTTAACTCTGAGTCAGTTACCGCGATAACTTACTCTGTTAATCTAACCTGCTCGCTGGCAGGTTTTCTTCAACAAAGATTCTCTTTTTTCCCCTGCCGAGCCTAAACAAGCTTCATTTCTTCATTCAAACGATTGAAATCAAAGTGCATATTGGAGCACCTTAATTTGCAGAAGTTTACACCTGGAGAAGACGATCATTAGTTTGTTACCCAAGACCCATCTTTACTAACGTTACCTCTTTTATGATCCATCAGTCATCACTGTAAGGACAGAGACAGTGATCTCTGTCCTTACATTCAAATATTACACATCGTGGACTCATCATCAATTCAGAATAAAATCTATACACTGTCTGTCTATATAACACTGTGATTCTGTGGACATTAAAGACGACGGCCAGGTTGTCAATTAGTTCCCTGCACTGAAACATTTACGAAGCATTAATCACTGTAAATTAAAAAAAAATCTGTGTGAAGCTTTAGACGCATGAGAGAATGATCAATGAATAATCACTTCTCAAGGTGTGAATGGCCGCACTGATCAAAAACTCCTATTATAGTCACGAAATTGTAGATTATGTGATATTTCTGAGAGAGGATGATAGTAGTGCAGCTGAAAAACTGGGCTAAATGTAGTTTAAAAATGAGTCTTTGAATATAAGCTGCATATAGTCTTAACTTGTTTTAATGGCATTTCAGTTGCTCTGTTTAAATTTACTACATGTTGAAACATAATCATCAAATGATGTTGAGCGAGATTCTTAGTAAAATAAACATCTAAAAATTGACATATCAGTTTTAACCTCAATGCTTTTTCAGCTGCAAATCAATTCCCCAAATCAAGACTTTTACGGGGTCAGACTAAAGGTTCCAATCATAGGTCTATGGATTAAATTTATGTCTTATCTGTTTGAGCTATATTTTCAGTTTCTGCTGCCAGCAGCACTTTGTCCCCATCAGGTTACAGATGGATAAATAAAGCTCCTCCACATCTCTTTGCTCCACTCACATCAGCATTGTGACTTGAGTCCAGTGCTTTAAGAGTCTAATTCAGCATAAATCTGTTAGTACATTTGTGACTTTTTTACACACAGACACACATACACAAGCAATATTCGTGGCTATAGATGCAATATGCTTCTTTTTTGGATGTCTCTTTGCTCTCGCATGTACACTGAACACAACAGTAGGCCTGTATTTAGAGTTACATGTCAGTTTTTTTCGCTTTGAACTGTTCATTTTGAACGTTTTGGACTGCGTGTTTTTTTGAGAACTTGATATAAACGGTTGTAAAACATTTCTAAAACAAGTGAGCATCCTGTGTTTGTATGTTAGTGTATTTTGACATTGTGTCAGGTGCATTAGACCTAATAACACCCCACTATCTGGTTTGTATTTGTATTTTGTTCCACTGTCTTCATGTCTTCACAGACAACACATTTTGTAATTCTGTGACAACCCTTCACCACCACTACGAGCACCGCCCGCCAAATATGTCGCCACACAGCTGGAAGCTCATCCAAGCATATAAATTCCTTACACCATACCAACTTGTTGACTGAGCCTTTTGTGTGCTGTAAAGGAAACCTACAGAGCCACAAATCTGGTTGTTGAATGAGACAGTAACAAATTCTCTGTAGACACATTTGTTACTCTTAGTGATCCTATGAATCCCCCAAAGTTTACCACCTCAAGAAACATGCATTCACACTTTAACAATGACAAAAAAACGGAAAGCCTGCTTTTCATAACATCACTCAATAACAGCAAATGCTTAAAATTAATGTTGCAGATTTGGGAAAAATGCTTTACCAACTCTAAGTAATCCAGAGGAATTAAAATCTGATCACTGAAATAGTTGTTCATCTCTGACCAGATTCTATTATAGGTGAAGTTTTGATCTAAGGTTAGATAATATTACAGTCGCACTGAGATCTCTTTATTATCTGTCTGAAACACATACTATAGCTGTGGAGATCATAGCTAGACAAGCTGCAATGTGTGCAACTTTGAAATAAAAATGGACTTTTAATTTCACTTTTATCCACTTAGTTTTGAGCTGCAGACCAGCAAATTTAACTCATAGTTGACTTGTAAGCAAACAGTTGCTTATTTATGCATTCGACAGACCTGAGGCAAAATCAGCATTTATTTGGGGTTGTGTTCCTGGGCACCCAGTGAATGTGGGTCCAGTATTCACTCTCCTTTAAGCTCTATTTATGAACTCCACGAACTCCTGGGGGAAATATCCTATTTTTCTGCTAAATGTTCCACTTTGTTTTCACCAGCTAGTCATTAACTTTGTCTTCCCTTTTGCTTTTTAGGGCTTTTTCAATGAAAACAGGTGGCTGCGAACAAAAACTATGCTATGAGAGCGGTGCGAACCAAAACAATGTAGCTGTGCCCCGGAAAACCAAAACAATGAGCTGAAAGACGCTATAAGAGCAGAGAGGAAGTGCAGAGTCAGGTAATAATTCTCCGTGGTTTCGTCAGTACAAGCTACACCTTTCACATTACACACTCATTTGATCAATTGTTATTAAAAAAAAAACATTAATCATAGCCGCTTTAAATTCAAAGGCTTCACTCACATACATCTTCTCATATTAGGCATTTAATTTTGACAATAAGATTTTATCAAATAATAATTTTATAAACACATTTAGGTGTAGCATCACGTTACCGCTGCTGTCTCTGTGATGATGCAGAGAGGTGGTGACACAGTGAGACGTCACAGCTAGTTTCACTGTGGATTAATTTCTAGCCTACTTGGCACGCAACCACAACAAAGAGGAGGGGGGAAGCGAGTTTTGCTGCTGCAGGCAGGAAAGACAATTTTGGCACTGAGGTCGGGCTTTTCCACTCGGCTGCCGTGGCAGTGGGGGTGAACATTGTTGACGTGAACCCAAGGATAAAAAAAAAGCTTCCAGCTGACTGAGCAGCAGGAAAGCACCCAGGCGCAGGGAAACTGAGGAGTCTGCCAAGGGGCCACAGGTCAGCCTGGGCCGAAAATACCATGTTAGTCGTGGTGAGTTGAAAATGAGACATCAAAAAGGAGATTAGCTGCTTGATCCTGGATTTTTCCAGTGTCTCGATAAAGTAATCTGACTAGGCCAGCCTTGGAATCGGTTGATCACTTTGATCCGGACTAAATTATCTCAAAAACTGTTGGATGGATTGCCAAAACATTTGAAATACAGATAAATAATCCCCAGCGGATGAATCCTAATGACCCCTTGACTATTCCTCTAATGTCTCCAGCAGGCCAAACATTTCTTGTGAAATGTTTGAAACTAAGATGGTGAACATGGTAAACATTATACCTGCCAAACATCAGCATGTCCATTTGGCATTTTTCTGAAGGAAAACAAAAGGAGCATTCCTGATTTAAAATCCCAGAGATTACTTTATTTGCCATAATAGTTTGCCACACATATAGAAACCATCAAAATTACTATTTTCTTAATCGACATTACCATCACCTTTGTCCATCTTTACTCCTCTCAACCCACTCCCATCGCTATTCCCCTTTCCTCTTCTCTGCTGCCTTCAGCCGGGCCTCCAGGCAGCTCAGCCGGTGTTCCACTGCACACGACTTTTCAGAGGCAGATGTGAGCAGAGTCACCAGGACGCAAACCAGCACCAGGATGGCCAGTCGAACCGCCGTGGTCTCTGCGTCGGCGGTCTTGTCGGTCACCATCAGTCCGAAGAGCCAAAGCGCCAAGACGGTTTTCACCACCCAGAACACCCGCCTCACCACCGCGATCAGCACACGGAGCACGATGGTCAGCGCCCAGTAGCCAATGAGAGCCACCAGACCCCACTGGGCGACGGCGGTCACACCCTCCGGAGTGAATCGGGGCAACGTCAGCGCAACTGTGGGGAGACGAAAGCCAGTTTACGCATATTTTCATTTGGAATAAGGACTGAAAGCACCTGTCTTTTAAACGGGGGGGCAACAGGAGTCAACACTCGCAATTAAGGAGGAGTGGCAGACAGACTGCCCCGAGGGAGAGGCACGACTGCATATTTTTCACTTGCACCTAAAGGGTTCATTGCCACGGATCCTCTCTTGCTCCGGTACCCACCGTCGAATCCCGTGACCCTGAGGATCTCTGCGACGTACACGGCAATGACGTTCAGGCCGCTGGCAGCTCCTTCGGCCAGGAACCGGATCACCATCTCGAAAAACTGTGGCAGTGTGTGGGAAGAGTGGAGACATGTTGTACTTTGTTATTATACAAGGTAACAATGAAGGGAGGCAGCATTCCGATCCCATTACTGATCATGCAGCGGAGAGGTACAGATTTGTTTAAACGGCCAACAAAGGCTCCAATGCCACAGTGCTACAGTGTGAGTTATTATGCTCGCCTATAAAAACGGCGCGACTCATATTTACAGTGGCTGTTGGTACAAGTTCAATCAGTAAATCAAAAAGGGAAACTCTTATGGACTGTCAGTGCTGCTGAGCTGCACGTTATGACAGAAGAAGTGCCGTACTGTTGACTTGGACAAACAGCTGTGCATGCGAGTGACAGCTGGAGGCCCCCCCCCCCTAATTCCTGTACAGCCTCTATCCCCCCCCCCAAAAAAAAAATCACACAACAAACACACACACTCAGATACACAGTATAGCCTCATCAAGCAAGGTCAAGGGTAGCCCAGTAACAAGGACGCGTATCTTATCTGCACCTGTTGCGGTACACACTGGCACAAACATGAGGACCGTCCAGTAGAGGCCAGAGCATGAGTCAAGCATCTGTCACTGCACATCGGTGTGTGTATATCACTTAAAATCATTTAAGGCTCGGCTTGGTTCCACGGGGCTCGATTTCCAAATGATCATTCAATGCCTTTGACATTGAATTCGTGCCAAAGGCAGGTTTGTGAAGACACAGACGTTTTCAAAGCTGTGGTGCAGCCTATAAATGGCAGTAAAAGAGCATACATCTCACTGTAAATTTCAGCTCGTTTTTAACAGTTGAAAATGCAACATTTTTCCATGGACACAATCAAACAGAGCCAAATTCAGATGGAGTAAGGCGCTATGTTTCATACTGTGGACTCATAAAAATACCATTTCTCATCCAAGGATTATGTCCACACCATACATCTTGCATTCAAAGATACCAACTGAGTCATGGTGAACTAATTCAGCGTACTTATCAGCTTGCCAGCACAGAATCTTATCATTACAAGCTCACAAGTATGGTGGCCTTGCATGCAAATATCTCCATATATAAACACACGTATGGCCAATTATTCACTAAAGCCATGCTCTTACTCACTGCACCAACTATGTCACCCACTTGAGCTAAAAAGAGCCACATGAGAGGACTCTGTTTAAGGGCCCATGTCAGATTAGGCTAGATTGAGACACCCAGGGGGTTTCTTACCATGGCCACTGTATAGGCGCTCTCCTGACCAAGCAAAGACTCAAGAAACAACACTGCACTCTGGGGAAAAGGGAGCCAATGCGGCGTTAGAAGCAGGGAGACGGAAAAGAGTGTGTGTGTGTGTGTGTGTGTGTTCATGAGTGAGGGGGATGTATGGATAGAAGAAGACATGAAGTGAGGGCAGAGAAGATGAGGGGATCAGGAGCGAGATTAACAAGTTGAGGGGCATGGGCAGAGGAATGTGTGTGAAGGGTGGAGACATGGATGGAAGTTGAAGAGGTAAAATTAGTGATCAGATATAGTTAAACATTGATCAAAAATAGTGACAGAGCAAACAGTGAAGTTAGACCATAGTATATTAACAATTAAAGAAAAGAAGTGAGTGAAAAGCCACTTCCTGGTGCAGGGAGGAAAAGAATATAAGTCTGTAGTGCACTTCCTCTCTGTACCTCAGCAGCTGACCGCAGCACACCGGTTCCCACCACGGACTCCGCGTACTGCTGGATCTCCTGGCAGGCTCCCCTAAGCAGAGTGCGGAGGGTGACCGCCGGTGGGCTCTCCCCGGTCGGCTTGGCCTGCTGGGCTTCAGCTCCAGCCGAGCCCACCGCCGAGCCCAGCGCCAAGACACAGATGGTGAGGAAAAACCGAGTCGTGGCACATCCACCGCGCCCAGAGCAAGACGCACAAAAAGTCATTGCGGGAGATTTGAAAACAATAGAGAGGGGGGGAAATGTGCTTAAATGTATGTGCTCAGGTTAAGGCTGCAGTCCAGAACAGGCTGAGCAGCCTGTGTTCAGTGACTCAGGCAGGATGGTAAATCAAAGACTTAAAAATGGCTTCTGGTGGGAGCGATCTCAGGTTGCTGAGCGTTTTTAAATCAACATGCTGCAGTTCACAATAGGAAGAAAGATATAAGAGGAACCGCGAAATCTTCTATAATAACAACAACACACCAACTGATTCAAATTCAGTGTGTCCAATTTGCTAATCAGACCAAATGTGTCGGTCAGGCCCGATGACCCAAGATGATCAGAGCATTTAATTATAAACTTTGGCAGCGCTGCAAATATTAAACCTAGGACCGCGCAGCTTCGTCAAGGACACTCCAGCAGTTTACAGTGGCTATATTTGGTAAGAATCCCTTAAAGGCTCAGAACGCGCGGTGGGCGAAATATCCGATGATTTGTCTACACGCAGCGGAAAGTTATTAATAAAAAGGATACCTTGCGGAAATGTCTCAAAGTGTTGCTCTTGCAGCTTTACGCGTAAAAGAAAACGGTAAAAACGCGGTGAAGTTGAGCTGGACCACGAGTCTCCTAAAGCCTCTTATTTCTGCTCTGAGCTCCACACCGGGCAAGTTTGGTGTTCCTTTGTCTTAGAGCTTGCATCAATAGCACTGCTGCGATGGATTATGTTGCACAACCTTAAAAAAAAAAAAAAAAAAGAAAGAAAGAAAAAAAAAACCTCTCCCTTGTCGCCGTTCCCGTATGGCACTCCTTTCTTTCTAGCGTCCCTAATGACTGTTTCCAGTGTGCGAAAACATAGAGGAGGAGGAGGAAGAGGAGGAGGAGGGGTGGAGGAGGAGGAAGGCGATGTGCTCGGGGACAAACACAGATTTGCACGCTGGGACTCTTCGTTTAATTTCCCCATGTCAAATATTAATATTGTTCACAGGGATCTGACGAACATCTCAGACTGAAAAAAATGGTGAATTGGAAGCAGAAGCTGGACACTTTTGGTGGCAGTTTAATAACTAGCAATTACACAGCATCAAGTCAGGAGATTTTACAGATTTCAGGACAGTTTGGCGCAAGAAGAGGCAGATTTCAAATAAAAAACAGAAAAAACCAAAAAAAAACAATAACGACACAGTATATACATACACACCAACATGATACAAACATCCACGACACTGGAAGGAATGCTGTTTTCGCACTGCACTAATCATTTCCTTTGTACACTGGTTTGTGTATTTTGCCTGCACACAAACACACCCGCGCACCCTCACGCACATGCACACAAACACTGCAGACTGCAGCCTGTGATGCAAAACTCGCAGAATTTCATTTCTCTACACTTTTCCTGCACGAGTATCTGAAAGCGTAGAGTAAAAGTAGTGGATACTGGGGCTGAATTCAGTCGCCAGAAAAAGGAAATAATTAAAGCGTTCAGTTCAGTGTGCGGGTGCGGCCCCGTGAGGCTGGGAGCATCGAGAGGAGAGGATTTCACACTGAGACAATCCTGTAGATGCGTGAGGATGGGATGTACATTGTCAGAGGAGGAAACACTTAAGTACAGCGATGCTCCCGGCGGGGTTTTGTACTACTGCTTATCTTCTTGACCCTTTTGCATCGCAAGTAGCCGCGGTGGAACCGCAGCTTTAGCCGATGTAAATGCGATGGAAGTCGTTTGCTCCGAAGGCAGCGTTGCACTTGGGGCACTTCCTCTGGCGTGTGTCGTAGCGCGTCTTGACGCACTCGAAGCAGAAGACGTGAAAGCACTTCGTCAGTACAGCATCCTTCACCCGAGAATTGCAGCACGGACACGTTAGACGTGCCTAGAGGAGGGAGAGAGAGGGAGGGAGGGAGGGAAGGAAAGGTTTGAACAATAAACCGAGAAGCCAGTTTTGTCCACAGCTGAATGGTTCGCAATGAGTGGACACAAATATTTAGGGCAGCAGTGAGGCCGTGAGGTCATACAGGCAGCACTTTATGCTCAACTGTCCTTAACCAGAACACTCTTGTCAGGAACACACCACGATATTGACGGCCGATCATAAACCCTGATGTGGCCATGATTTATTCTCGATACCGTGGAGAGTACAGAGAAGGGCTGACACATATATCTCGTAGTACGGGGGGTCTAACATCAAAGTGTCTGGACCCATCATGATAATATCCAAACGCCTACAAGTTTATGAACAAATCTGGAAAAATCTGAGCATGATCCTGCAGCTGACGCTACAGAAATCTGAACGGAGACGACTACGATTTGCATTTAATGTGTTTTCAGTCTTCCACAGCTGGTTGGAATTGTAAGTGTTTTACTGTGTTCCTGTCATAAGAGTGTGATCACACTGACAGTTGGTCTGGAAACCAGAGAGAAAGAAAACTCTGGTTCATTTAGTTAAATTGCCCGCTTACAAGACAAACAGACCCTTAAGACTCCTGTCAACCTCTTTGTTTAGGAATTTTGCCAGAGGTTTATTAATTCCAGTTCCTGTGGTGTTACTTAGGTATAACTGGACATGGCTGCTGTAATTTCCCAACTCAGGTGTTCTTATCAAGGAAATGAAGGGCGTTCAGACTGTGGTTTGCCCTTGGATCTCTGTTCAATGCCAGCGTCCCAAGCATGAGGAACTGCTGGTTGTTAAAGAAAATGTTTGACACTTTTGGAAATGTGCTTAGTCGCCGTTAGTCTTCTTAGTTTTCTTAAAAAGGTGCTATATGCAAGTTTTCTCTGCAGCCGAATGTGTTTTTTTGCAGGGAGCGGGTGGTGGTGGTGGTCGCTTGCCAAGAGCTTCATCCATTGTTGTGTTTACACGGAAAGGGGACACTACAGTGACTCACTATCAGAAAGAGACGAGACGGGCCGGCCAGGCTGGGGATAGCTGGTTAGCATGCTAACTTAAGTAGAAGAAAAGAAGTGATAGAAATAGAAGCAACACAAGAATTAACATGGCGTTGCTTTCCACCGCTGGAGATGGCTCTTGGTGAGTAAAGGAATGAAGTTTGATCCTGAGCTTCTTCTAGACTGGTAAGTAAACACCTGTTAATGCTAATGCTGGCTATGTAGCAATAGCAAAACTTACATATAGCACCTTTAAAGAGAGTTAGATGAGAAGATGAAAAATCTCTTGTGCCTTTAAGGTAAATAGAAAGTTACCACCAGCAACTGGTTAGCTTAGCTTAGCACAAAGACTGGAAACAGGGAGAAACAGCTGACCTTTCCGGAGGAGGATCATTGAAAACAGAGTTTTAAAGGTTTTACATTTTTTTGTATCACCAAAACCTACCTTGTAGTCATTAATTTCTTCATTTAGGATCTCGTCTCCATTGCTGATTTTCTCAGCTGGTTTCTTGGCCTTCTCAATCTTTCTCCTAAGTTTGGAGATATCCTCCTGAAACAAATTGAGAGTTAACAACTGAAAGTAAAAATATTTTACTTTTATTTTACAATAGTCTTTATGAATACAATACTCTTTAGCAGTTAATATTGGAGACTCCAGCATCTGAGCACAACATGAAAACAACAAGGTTTAGCTTCAGAGTGAAAATATTAGTGATGTAGAATTTTTTCACCATTTCAGTAGAGTACAACAAAATTTAAACTGGCAACATCTATTTAGCTCACATACAACGGGGAGGAAACAAAGGTCTCGAGCAACAAATCTAATTTGCCATTAGAAAATATGCAGTATTTTTTAGGAACGTCATCCCACAAGTCTTATGACAGTCAGGGAAAATTCATTTGTTTTTCCTGTGTTGCATGCAACTTACTTTTAGGCTAAATGTTTTGTCAGTCTGATTATGTTTACTGTATATCACAGCTATGGACAATAAATGACTTGAATTTATCCTCAATATGCCCCAATATGTTTTTGGGGCTCAGTGGATATAACTGTTTGAACCACATTTCACCTTTTAAATACATAACCTTCATGGCTTGAGCTTATTTGTGCCCACGTACTGATTTGTGTGTGTTGTTACCTGTGCTCGTCTGGCGTTGAACGACTCTTTCTCCCTGGAGATACTGTTCTCAATGACCTCCTCTCTGACCAGTGTGAGCCTCTGCTGAACCTGCTCCAGCTGACTTCGCACCTCCTCCGACAGCAATGCAGACTCCTGAGCCTGGAGGAAAACATAGATGTCTTTGTTCATCCTCAATGGGAATGTAATTTCTTCTCATACTGTGTTTTTGTACTAACAGCTCACAATTTTTGGGATTGAATTTACTCTGCAGCTGTGGCTCATCACAACTAAACCATGTGTTACCTTGCGTTTGTTCATGTCCAAGGCTTGTGTTCGAAGTGCCAGCTCTCTCTCTGCAGTGCTGATGGTGCCCTGCAGGAGACGCTCCTTCTCCTCAAGCTTCCTCACCACCTGCAGCTGGGCGTCTACCTATAAATGGGCACAATCCCAAGAAATAAAAAAAAAAGTAAAATGAACAGAAAAACAAAAAACACATTAGGGCTAGAAGTTGAACAGGATGGTAAGAAGTGACAAACAGGAAATTGGGCACACAATTTGGAGCAGTCTCACAAAAAATTAATAGTGTAGGTGTTTATTCAACCTTTAAAATATACAACTATTTAAAATGGCACAGAAGCTGTATTTAACAGTGAAGGGGTGTTTATTGAAAAACTAAAATGGCAAATTTATTTTTTTAATTGATGAATATAATCCATAGTTCAAAGAAAGTAAGAAATGACTGCAGGTAGTTATCGCTGCAACTTAACTATGGATATATCACAAAACAAGTGTGCACAAGCCCCTATCCTTGCAGATTGCACCTTGTGGAGTTGCCTGATGGCTGACCTGAGTTTTTAAAGTGAGTAGCTGGTCCGCCAGCTCCTCCTTCTCCTCTTTTAGCAGCTTGTGGATCTGATTGGACTTGATCCGCTCGCTCATCAGCTTGAAGTTGGCATCGTCTTTTTCTCTGAGCTGCTGCATCAGGCGGATGTTCTGTTCCTGCATGTCCTCGAAGGCCTGGCCCGTCACGTCCATCTCGCTCAGCAGTGCATCCTCCTCCTGCAGAGGGAGCAAGGGGGCGACAGAGCGTTAGAGAACCAAAGGAGAACCATGAAGAGAGTTTGTGAATGCAAACAAAATGACCACCTCACGCACCTGTTTGGCTATAGAGAGCTTCTTGTTGAGGATGTCGATCTGCTCCTCCACAGAGCGGATCTTCCTCAGAGCCTCTTCATCGGCCATTTTCTTGCCCTCCCTCCTCTCCCGCTCCTCCAGCTCCCTCAGCCTCTGACGCAGCTCCTCTCCCTGGAAACAGCACAGTATTATTATTATTATTATTATTATTATTATTATTATTATTATTATTATTAGATTGCTACAATTAATTATTTTATGGTAAACTATTCTATCTGACCATGTGTTGGTCAACTAAAAAGAATAAATCCAAATGGAAATTATCAGTACAATTATCAATATATAATGTTATTAATGTCCTATCGGAATGAATAGGCGCACCACCAAAACTTAAATTGTCAGCGAGGAGTCACATTGTAAGTGACTGTATTGTGCAGTGTTGATCACCTCTGACTTGGCCTTTTTCTCTGCAGCCATGAGCTGGACTTTGTCCCTCTGCTCCTTGGGTGCTGAGCGATACATGTCTAGCAGTAGCTTCATCTCCCTCTGGGACTCCTGGGCTTTCCTGCACATCCAAAATCATCAACACCACCATCCAGGGCCCAAAATCAACAAGAACTCTGAATAAAGCCCAGTAAGCTTTTGAAACTAGCATGAAATAAAATTGGGGAGAAAAACATGCCTCACACCCATTTCACAGTGGCAATATGTTTTGTTTACCTGCAATTTAATGCAAACAATAGTTTTTTATTCACTGTGAGCTGGTGCTGATTATTCACAGAATCCTATGACTGGTGAAATCATTCACGCTATTTTTAAATGGATCTCATAGCCTGAAGTTAACCCACAGAAACCACTGCATCAATAAAATGATAACAACAAATATTGGAAAAATAAAAATTAACATGTTTGAACTATTCTGCAACTGTGGTGTGTACAGTATAGTATGATTTCTTTGAAGACATATTAATATGGTACATATAATTGAACTGCCAATAGGCAAAGCAAACATAGTATTTTTCAAGTCTCCCAACATCCACTTAACGTTCCAATCAAGAAGCAAAAAATGCCAAATTTTTCCTCACTTTATCACTTTATTTAGTTTTAGTTTATGTATTTTTATGTATTGATAGAGGTGTTTGTGACCATCTATGCAAAAAACTGAATGACCCAGCATGGTTGAATGCTTGCTTACACATGACCGACCGACCCATTAACCAACAGGCCACCCAGTTTTTCCTCATCTGTCTGGTAGTTAAAAAAAAATAGCATCATCTAAAATCAAAAGCAACTTCCATACATGCGACTCACTTGAGTTCTGCTCGGACAATCTTCAGCTGCTCCATCTCCTTCCTTTTTGACCCTCCGACCATAGACAAACGCTCCCCGGCTGACTCCTCGGGTTGGCTACTGCCCCCCGGCTTCTCCTTTTCTTCCTTTATCACACTGCTGCTGCTCCCACTGCTGCGGGTCGGCCTCTCTCTCTCCTTTTCCTTCTCTTTCTCCCTTTCTCTGTCTTTCTCCTCTTTCTTTATAGCGTCCTTTTCTTTCCTTTCCTCCTTCTCTTTCTTCTCCTCTTTATCCTCCTCTTTTACTGTTGCCTCTGGTTCCACTCCAGGCTCCGTTTTCACTGAGGCACCTACAGAATGACGATGAGACAAAGTGAAGAAAGAATTGTCAACCAGGACTGTCCATATTTGTCTTGATATGGATCATAACAACAATTTAAAATGAGCAAAAACACCATTTATGTTATTTACAACTTAATAAAATATAAAATAAGCGTTTATGGTCAGTTAACTAGTTGTTAGTTACCAGTGCTGCAGGGTGTCGAAGAGCCATTGTCAGGCTCCGTCTTGACCACAGGTTCTCCAGAGATGGCTGGAGTTGAAGGAGAGGTTGTCTCATCCTTCACATCCATCTCTGTGCTTGACTGGGATTGGAGGATAGCGTTGCCCTTTGAGGCACGGACCTACAGAGGCAACAGATGCATATGATGAATTTTAGGATGGCGTGCTGCCCTTTTCCGTTTCACTATTTTCAACAGATTATAACATATGTGTGTTGCCATTAAAGTAAAACAAAAAATCTTCTGCTGGTGAGAGGTGACTTCATGAGTTTCTGTCTGTCTCCTTCTGACACACCTGGTTGAGTTCAGCTTGTGTCTCTCTCAGCCTCATCTTGTATTTCACCACCTCTCCCTTCATCTGCTGGTTGTGGGTTTGCAGCGTGCTAATCAAGTGACGCATCTCCCTGTTAATAGGACCTGATACGAGGAGGCAGTCGGAGGAACAAAATAAAGTGAGAGAGAGAATACACATCAGTACTTTTCTGTCAACAAGAATATGATCCTGCTCTACGGTATTTTTAGTCCAATTCATGAGCCTCAGTCACTATTTAAGCCAGAACCTGTTATTTACCTGCTTGCTCGTTGGCAGCAAGAGTCTGTTCAAATTCGATGCGCAACATCTCGTACTCCTTCCTGACCTGAGCTAGTGTGTCCTCCAGCTGAAACACCTCTGTACGCACCTTCCTCTGTAGAGCCACCTCATCATTCTGCACACAGAGGCCAAAGTAAGAGTAAGAGGGGAATGAATGTTAAACAGATGGACACAGATGCAAACACACACAACTTACCTCCATGTGCTCCAGCTGTCGAAGGCGTGCCGTCCTGGTGGTGTTGAGGCGTGCGCGTGTCTCATCTAATTGAGCCTTGAGGATCAGAGACTCGTTGTAGAGTACAGAAAACTGTGACTGCAGACAGCGATACTCTGAAGTCTCTTTCACCATGCCCTCCGCTCGACTCATCAGCTCCGCCTGAAAAGAACAGAGAGAAAGGCAGTAAATTCAGTCCTTTGGTTTAATAACAGTGAAATTAACAGCCATAATTCTAAATGCACTATAATCCATAAGTGGGAAATTTTCAACTTCCCAACACTTGAGTCATAATAATGCTGTGTGAGAAGTACCTTCATGCTGTTGTTCTCCTGGTGAACATTTTGCAGGTCCTGCTGGAGCTTCTGCAGCTCAGTGAGACGGTTGTCTGCCAGCTCCCGGTTCTCCTCCATCTCACTGTTCATTTCCTCAAACTGTTGGTAAGGACAGGTATAGAAAAAATTACAAAATCAAGAATGTCTTTCTATTTGTCACACCACACTTTATTTTAATTATCGAAATTATGTGGGGAAAAAACAAAATTAACAAATAAAAATAAAAAAAACACAATCCCACCTTTCTCTTGTTAATAGTGATGGTCCCACATACGCTGCTGGCTTCCCCACACACCTTATAGCCTTTGCTGTTCACCTGGGGTTCACAGGGAGTGTTATAACATACTTCAACATAAACAAAAAGACATTTTGTATCAACACAACACTGTGATTGGCATAAGTTCCGACACAAATCCTCATCATCCTCACCCTCTCCAGTATCTCGCTCAGGTGTGCATTCAGTCGGTTCTCTCGGCGGCGGATCTTCTCCATGTCCCACTGGAGCTCTTCGATCAGAACCTGCAGCTCGCTCACACGCTGGTCTGCTTTGTTAGCTGCACGACCAAGAGACCTGGACTGGAAATAACAGGAGGACAAAGCAACTGTTACTAAAGGATGATGACTGACAGAAAAGAAATGAACTAATTAAAAAGGTATGGTTTATGTCTCTTGCAAGGAGATTTACTCAATAACTTGCTTAGCATTTTTGTAACTGTTAAGACGTGCTCGACCTGAGGGGGAACATTTTGCAACAGAGAATAAGGAAGGACATATAATTTGTACCTCGCTTGTCATGTGACTGTGCTTTTGCTTCAGGTCCTCAGTCAGCTGTTGCAGCCGCTCATTTTCACTGGTCAGGAGGGAGTTTTGTTTGGAAGCTATCTGCCACAAACTGCCCTCTGGAAAGAAATGCAACAATAATAATCAGATGTTATCCAAAGCACAAACACATAAACTGACTTGATGAATTTCTTCATTTCATCCTCAGCTATACTCCATTACAACAATGTCATCATGTCTTCCACCCCAACCCTTCCCTCCTTTTTTTCCTCACCAGCTCCAGAGTCCAGCTCTGCCTTCAGCTGGTCCACAGTGCGCCTCAGACACTCATAGATCTCCACTACGCGATTGGCCTGTTTTTGGCTGGACTCCACTCTCACCTGAAGCTCAGCCTCCATCTCCTCGCTGGTGCTGCTGGCCAGCGTGGCCAGGAAAGAGTTGGCTGTCTCTCCCTGGTGGCCTGGGTGACAACAGAAGTAAATAGGGTTTTGGCTTTGATCTCTGGTTTGTTAATCAGTATAAATGTTTTTTCTTTCAAAGTCACGATTCTGTGTCTGTTCTGTCTTAACCTCTGTCCTTGGCCCTCTCCTGGTTGGAGTCGCCATCAGGTTCTGGAGTTTCCGGCTTCAGGCTTCGTCCCTCGCCTGCCGGAGATTTTTCAAGTTCGCTGCTTGTCTGGTCGTAACGCCTGATGATCAGTTGGACGTTTTCATCAAACTGAAGGAGAGAGAATGACATAACACTTCAACTTTTTGACCTTTATGGAAGAGGAGTCTGTTAATGTTGTTTTTGCTCCTAAGTCTGAACTGTGCCAGTGAGTGTCTACCTGGTTCCAGTATCTATTGAGGATCAACAGACTGGCATCATCAGTCGCCTGACGGGTCTCCAGTCTCTCAATTCTCTCTCGCAACTCGTCCTCAATCACCTGAAAAACGACAAGCCAAGGGATTAAGCTTTCTCAAAACAAGAGGGGATGCAAATGCAGCTTCCAGTGTGAGTTGTAAACAAATATTGGGGAATTCATTTACCTGTCTTTGATCGAGAGCTTCTCCCAACTTTCGGTTCTTAGCCTGGAGAGCTTTGATGTCTTGTTCTTCCTGAGAAAGGATTGAATCGAACATGAGAATAAAACGTAGGAGGCATTACACTCCTGAGTTTAATGTCATATGGCACTGTGGTGGATAATAAAGCGTAGCTCACCGAGTTAGATACCCCTCCCAGTTTGATGACCGTCTCGACAGCGGTGCTCCCCCCGGCAGCGGCGCTGACACCGGGACCTCCGTCCTCTCCTTCCCTCTCCCTCCGCTTCTCTGAGGGCGCACCGGAGGACGAGGGACCGCCGCTGGGGTCAGCAGGACGCTTCTGTCCCGACATCCTCAGACTCCTGAAACAAACGGAAAGACGCTAAAAAAAAAAAAAAAAAAAAGCAGAATGTAACTGTTAACAGCTAACGTTAGATCGAGGTGGTTTGAACGACAAAGTTAGCTACAGCGTGCTGGACATATAACACACTAAATGGCAAACGACAACTGCCTTAATGTTTATTTTGAAATCTTACTACCCCAAGCGATGGGCAGTTGGAAGAAATAAAACCAAAATGACCTGCTATCACATTTTAAAACACGAACAGGCTGATTAAATCAGTCAATGCAACGTTAGGCTAACGTTAGCCGTTTGCTAACGCCAGTTTTAAATGCTATTGATGCTCAGGAAAACCGATTCTGACCCGACACATCGATGCATTTACTTTGTAATATTGTCAGCAACAACCACCTCTAACCGAAGTCTTACCGCTTTTAATGTTAAGAGTTTTATGTTATATCTATGGATGTTGATGTTGCGGCTCCTTGCCTCTCGGAAACGGAAGCGTTAACGATCTAAGTGGGTCGACTTTCAGCCCCGTCTGCGCCCCCTACTGACCTGGAGGGAAACAAACCCTGCACAACATTCATTCATTCAGTTTGCAGGCCAAAAGGTTGCTACTTGGGCCACCGTTGCCTCCAAGTTCGTACAAGCAGAGTGCAGGTACGCAGCAGATTATAGATGGAAGATTTATTTTATTTTCCACAAAGATCCAGAAACCAACCTGTGCTTCTATACTGGACTACCACTGTGGCCCCAGGTTTACTGTTAGCCAGTTGGTTTGTGGTAATTTGATGAAACACAATTTAATTTAGGGAAATGAACCAGTTGAGAGCAATATCAACTAAAATATGTAGCAAACTAGCAGGGGTTAGAACTAGCTTTTGACTCAGGGACACAGGATTACATAATAATGCAGGACCCGCTCCATATTGTACTTTAATTGTGCAAACTCACAAACAAATTTGCAAGTAATCAAACCAGCAAAAAACAACTGACACGCAGTGGCAAACTCCCTGGAGGTCAGGGCCCCTGGAGGTCAGTTGCCTGCTTTGTGCTGTTGGTAATCCCGCCCTGTAGTATACTGTAGAGTGCAGTTTAATAACATAAATGTACAAATTACCAAACAATATGTTATAACCCAAGAAAGTGGAACGCATGCAGCTAAACTAATTGTAATGCACGCAAATGAGTTCCCTTTTTTAAAATGACTAAGACAAATCAGAAATGTCCTGATTGAAACCACATTGATTCACAGTACAGATACTTTGTGTGCTGCAGTGTCGTATTGCACCTCACACAGATCCATGGATCTATGGCCGGTGCAGTGCCTGGGGATACTGTAGCAAATATCAGGCAACCGAAACAACCAGACTAACATTCCTGTGGTGCTATCTTTTTAATTTATTTCACATGCTTTGGGGGTTATCAAACCTGACTGGACAACATTTTCTCTCAATCCTTATGTAAAAAGGGACTCACGGGCAGAGACTGAACTCTTATCAGAGGCATTAAAGGGTACACTGCACTGGGTGCAGAGTCCAGGTTGCATAAAAAGCGGCCTGTCATTATTTGTGAGATACAGATCGACCCCAGCCTATGGGTTGAAATATCCCTATCTGCTGAGGTCACTCCTGGACTAACGTTTTTTGGGGCCATTTTCAGCAATCAGTGTAAGAGCTGTTTGTGTGTGACGTGTTTGAAAACCAATGTGACGCATCGGGCCGATAAACAAGGGAGCATGAAAAAGCGGGTTTTGCTCTAGTTCCAGTTATTGGTAAATCATTTGTGTCCAATAAATGAACTAAAACATGGACCAATGCTAGTGTAATGAAAATATGTAGAGAATAGGGCTCCTCAACTCTATATAAAATCTCAAATTAAGATGAATCAAGTCAGACAATTACAGAGTTACAATGACATAAAATAAAAGTTAATAAATGGTCTAAAAAGCCCTATCAGAACTAAAGGCATCTCCTGTTGAAAATTACACAATTTTTTGTTTATTTGCGCAGGGAAAAAAAATCAAACAAACTGCATACAAACTCATAAATGATCATCTAAAACAAATCCACACTGTTAAAATGTGTTACTTTTTAAAAGAGATTACAAAACAGAGATTTAAGTCTATTTATAAAATTTGCTCTGCGGGACCCGAAGGCAGGTGTAGTTTTAACCAAATGAGAAAAAGAGTTCCATAAGTCAGGACTCAAGTATCTCACTGAAAATGGACTTCTGCTTGTAAAAGGTTTGGGAAGAATAAGAGGAGTGAACCTGTGAATTAGTTTGAAAGATAAGATCTGAAATGAGGTGGAAGGTTTCCTTTTTTGAAATTCGGAACAATAATATGTTAACATCACATGCTGATTTAACTAAATCCATCCACCATCATGGAGGCCTTGGAGAGTTTTTTTTTTTAAAACCGTCACACCTCTGCATCCACTCAAATGAGACGGACATTATCATCCACACTTTCACCAGGCCAAAAAAAAAACAAAAACAAACAAACAAAAAAAAGCAAACAAACTGGAAGTGCAACATTGCAGCGGGCCTCTCAGGTTACAGTTCACCGCTGCTCAGACTCTGCTGCAACGGTCTGCAGTGTGCAGGAAAAAGGAGGCGGGGCTCTTTCGGAGCCGTGTGACGCCCGCGTGCATGCAGACTTCGACTTCGTTGCTCGCTTCTGACGACGCATTGTATTCACCTCCTGTTTTCCAGACCCTGCACCCAAAAGGTTCTGGTATGACCCCAGAGTCCACAGAGGAGCACATTGATGCTGCGCCATGCGAACACCGCCCCTGTCTGTCCGACGGGGCCAATTGCGTTGCCGAGGTGACACACGCCCCGCCACATCACGAGCACCTCCTCCACGGCTCCACACAGGCAATAAATGGAGCCTTGTGTCCGGTCGTCGGCCTTCTCGATCAGGCGAGTTAGTGCTGGGAGCCTACAGAGACCTTTTGCCACTTGTGCTGTCGTCGCTGTTTGATTATAACTCTCAAGTAAGGCGTGTTTTCAAGTTTTTGTTTTTTTGTTTTTACCCCTTGCAAACTTTTAAGGTAAAAGATTTCCATGTTTTTTTTTTCTTTTGTTTTATTTATTTATTTATTTTTACATTTTGGATTAGAGTACCCTGCATCTTTACCGTTCCTCATCCTACCGCAGTGGAAGTAGTGTTGTGAATGTGGACTTAAGCCGCGGGTTTTAAAATAGCCTAAAGTTTGTAAAAGTCGTTAAGTCTGTATGCTCGAGTTACATTGATAAACGGGGGCGTCAAACGCATTTTTTGCGACATGGATGGGAGGTGATTTAATTTTGAAAGGGAAGTATATTAATTGCAGGCGTGTGTTGTCTGCCGAGGTTTGCCAGCATGCCTTTGCTTTGTGCAAATACTTGAAATGCAACAAACGTCCGCGTTGAGCCTGCTGTTTGCCATCACTCACTTCATGCTTGCCAATTATGCTCCTGATCTTAATTCTTAGCCTTCATACCATGCGTTTGGACGCTTTCCTCTGCAGGAGGCATTGGGAAAACATCATGTCGTCAACAACTTTAAGTGAACTATGAACTTAAGTTGCACATCAAGAGTCACAACTTATCTGTGTGAGGGCCAAAGTTTAGCTGTGCAAGCCAAATATTTACAGAGGTGATGCAAGAGAAGCAGAATGTCAGAGGTTCATTGAGTTCAGTGGAAATGAAGATTCAAATCTTCCTCATACTTGGTACAGTCTTGAAGAGTTTCTGAACACCTGTCAGTGAAATCACTTTTTTTCTCTTTCCTAGGATGACTCATCAGTTCCCATCCCTGTCTCCGGAGCAGAAGAAGGAGCTCTCTGACATTGCTCAGAGGATCGTGGCTCCAGGAAAGGGAATCCTGGCTGCCGATGAATCAACAGGTGAGCCTCAAGGCTAAGTCTGGGGGGGGGGGACTGCGGAGGACTGCGGAGGGGGCATCTGAAATTGTCTCCATGCCCTTTTCTCTCCAGGCACCATGGGAAAGCGCCTCCAGAAAATCAACGTGGAGAACAACGAGGAGAACCGCCGCTGCTTCCGTGACCTTCTCTTCTCCTCTGACCCCTCCATCTCCAACTGTGTGGGTGGGGTCATCTTCTTCCACGAGACGCTCTACCAGAAATCAGACAGCGGCAAGCTTTTCCCCCAAGTCATCAAGGATAAGGGCATTGTTGTCGGCATCAAGGTTAGAAGCCTGCAGAGACTTAAGGCCAATTCACGGTAAAATTGAATGCACACATTTTTGGGTCTTTTAAACAGAGTTTAATGGATGTGTGTGATTCTCTCTTCAGGTGGACAAAGGCACAGCCGGACTAAATGGAACAGATGGCGAGACTACCACACAAGGTAAAATGATTTAAGGTGCACACCTTTTTTTATTGATGTTTACATTTTTTGGCAAATTTCTGCAAAATGATGCAAAGATTAGCACTTAAATTAGAACTTTTCTGTGGAAAAATAGTGCAATGGCATATTTAATCATAAACTACTCCATTAAAGAGTTTGACAAATAAACAAGACAGAGGGAAGTTCTGAAATGCATTGATTTGTGATGTGTAAAAAATATCAACAAACTATAGACAACTATTTGAATCTGCCACCGTAGCATGCCGACATTCAGTAACTGTATTTCTCATAGGTCTTGATGGCCTCTCGGAGCGTTGTGCCCAGTATAAGAAGGATGGTTGTGACTTTGCCAAGTGGAGGTGTGTGCTGAAGATCTCAGATGGCTGCCCATCAGCTCTTGCCATCGCAGAGAACGCCAATGTCCTTGCCAGATATGCCAGTATCTGCCAACAGGTGTGTGTTTGTTTTTATTTTTGTGTGGAGCCCTGATTCTCCACAGAAATGACAAGAGGAATTCAGCTTGGTCAGTGTATTTGTGAAGCACTCATTTTAACGTGACATTTATGTATTTAATCAGAATGGCCTGGTGCCCATTGTGGAGCCAGAGATCCTGCCTGATGGAAGCCATGACCTCCAGCGCTGCCAGTATGTCACAGAAAAGGTTGGCTCACCATCTCGGGCTTAGTAGCCAAACACGTGACCACCGGCGGTAAAATGTTTTTCCCATTAGATGATATTTTAAATCATGCGTAGTAATAAATCTGCCTCATCAGGTCCTGGCTGCTGTGTACAAGGCTCTGTCTAATCACCATGTGTACCTGGAGGGTACTCTGCTGAAGCCCAACATGGTCACTGCTGGACACTCCTGCACCACAAAGTACACCCCTCAGCAGGTTGCCATGGCTACAGTGACTGCTCTGAGGCGCACTGTCCCCGCTGCTGTACCAGGTTAGTGCCATAAGGCCCGCTTTTCCCTCTACAAGCCCGTTTGAGAAAAGCACGGACAACCAATTTTCTCAGTAAAGAAAGTACATGTGGCGTGGGTTGTCCTGTCCCTCCAGGCATCTGCTTCCTGTCTGGAGGTCAGAGTGAGGAGGAGGCCTCCCTCAACCTGAACGCCATTAACCAGGTGCCCCTCCATCGCCCCTGGAAGCTGACCTTCTCTTATGGCCGTGCACTCCAGGCCTCTGCTCTTGCAGCCTGGCAGGGCAAAGCTGCCAACAAGCCAGCTGCACAGGAAGCTTTCTGCAACAGGGCCAAGGTAAGCCTCAGAGGGTAGGAATGGCTGTGGCTAATTCTGAATAGACACTAAAAAATAATTCACGCTTATCAATTTGTAGTCGTGGACTGTGCGCAGAACTGGGCTATTAAATAGCTTTTATCTCACATTACTCAACTTTACACCGACTGGTAAATGATTGATTCTAAAAAGGTTTTTGTCTGTTCAGTCATTCACTAATGTGGCGCAGGTAACTTGGCTGATTATTAACACTCAGATTTGACTTTGCCCTATTTTTTTTTCCCCTCTGTTGCTCTCTTCAGATCAACGGTCTGGCTGCCAAAGGAGAGTACAAGCCCAGTGGCTCAGCTGACCTGGCCTCCATGCAATCTCTGTACACAGCCAGCTATGTCTATTAAATACTGTGAACATTAAAACCCCCTCCAAAAAATGCCCATGGACCAAATATTAACTACAAGAAATGGCTCTGCATTTCTTGTATTGTCTCTGCTTTTCTTGAACTACTGTTTGTCTACTCAGTGAAATGACTGAAAATAAATTAAGTGACCAAAATGTTGTTGGTATCATGGCAGTTTTTGTGATTTTTTTTATTTATTTATTTATTTTATTTTTTTTGTGAGATCTGGAAGCATGTCGTACAGTCAGTCACAATATGCATCATATCATTGTTGGGTACTGTAAGTACATTCAGCAATCGCACTTACTGCAACATGCATGGCTGTGCAGCTCATCCAAACTGACCTCAACCTTATGCCCAGTTCAGAGCATGAGGTGATCCCTCTTTTCATAACACAGATGAGGTGTGTGTGTGTGTGTGTGTGTGTGTGTGTGTGTGTGTGCGCGCACGCACAGAGGTTAAAATCACCAGCATGTACCAATTGAAGAAAAATGCATTTGAGCTATGCTGAGTGTTGTAAGTCATGTGTAGTGAGTAAAACATAAGGAGTCTGTTTAATACAAAAAAAAAAAAAAACTAAACCAAAAAAAGGAACCAAGTTTATGCCATCGTGCTTTGCACAACAGCCATAGGGAAATACTGAAAGCGTTTAACGACATAGTCCAGTGACAAAAATGAAAACCAAAGGACTGGAGCCTGAATAGCACTTTCAGATCTGGGCTTTTAAAAACACTAACAATGGGAAACAAACTAAACCCAAGCAGCTTTACTTATGCTGATCAGTTTGGTAACACAATGTTAATTTTTCATCTGTAGGTCATACAATTCAAATATACATATTTTAATATACCTACAGTTTACTTGGCTAATAAAATTAATGGTTGGGCCATTCATTTGGTACCAGAAATAAAGAAATATCTCACCAGAAAGACAAGAGTGGGTGTGTGATCTGATTATTTGATGGCTAACTAAAGTGTTCAAAGTGGTTTTGCAGGTACAAATTATTAAGACTGTCTGCCATTTAATAACCTATAGTACATCATGTCTTCGTGGTCTGACTTGTGCATGCGGTATGTATAAGTGCTGTCTATGCATATGCTGTAGATTTATGCGTGGGTTATTTACATGACTATCAATCTGAGCATCGTTTTATTTTTTAAAAAATTGTTTATTTAACAAAGACAACATACATCACATTGATTGCACAAAATATAGCTAAAAGCTAAGCTAGATCTTTGAAAAGCAGTCCCTGCCTACCTATATCTATTTTTCACACATTCACAGGCAAAAGATGGCAACAGAAGAACAACTTCACATCACAGTCATGTGAATGAACATGATGAACTATATAAACATATACATCAAGTCAACAACTAAGATAAGAATATGCCAAATAGATTATTATATTTATCTTACCAATTCATCTGCATCTACAATTTCACTCTGAGCTTGGCCCAGACACTGCACATACTGTAATAATAATGCAGATGATCAGAAGTGTGGACAACACAAATATTAAAGGTGTACAGATGGTGTCCACAATATTTCATTGAAATTCCAAATACCTGATGGGGTATGTTTGAATTAAACAGTGTGGGCTGGGGGACTGTGGTGCCGACGCTAAATGTACTTCTAATTTATTTTAATGTAAATATGGAAACATGGTCTTAGGTGATCTAACATTGTGTGAGACCTGCTAGCCTTGATGCTTTAATTCAAAGTCTAATGTGCACTGTGAATAATGTAATAATGTAATACAATAATGTAAGGTAAGTGTTTACCTTGACCCATACAGTAAGTACACATAAGCCTTGCTAGAGACAATAGTGGTTTCCCTTAGTAAGTGCATGTAAAATATTTATCTCACATGAGAAAACAGAAATCATTTTCGTTCCCAAACAAGCTTTACAAAAAGCAAACAAATGTGGTTCAGTAATGCATTTCTTCATTCAGGACTAATTTACAGTGAAGCTTAGTGTAGATGTAAGTAACTAAAAAAGCTGGCTGTAGGGCCACTGCCACGAGGTGGTGTAGCATTCACATGTAATATAGTGTTTTACAAACTCTGTTGTTATGTTTCTTTCACAGGATAGGTGAACTGCAGTAAAACAAGTGTTAGTTATTGTAGAATAAGAGCTGAAAAGATTGCTCTTAGTTTGATGTTGTGTCACTCTCTGGTGGTGCAGGGATGCACTGGACAATAACCTGTTGGAAGATATTGAGTTGGAGGCCGGTTAGGGACGAAGGAAACAAGAAGGCGATAAAATGATGACTGACACAAAGCTAGTTAGTGATGTTGTTTATCAGGTATCATTGTGACAAATGCCATCTGTCTTCCTCTGGCTGCTGATGTTTTAGGGTATTTTATAATATTCATGTGTCTCATTAAGTTGTTGGCTTTGATTCACTCTTGGTTATTTCAATGTTTTTAGACAGCTCTTGGGCTGGTTTAAGGTTCAAATGAGTTTTTTTCTTTGATAAAATGTCTCATATGATTGTAAAAGAAATTTTATGAATTATTTTATATTTGCATTTCTATTTAATTCTGATTTTGAGGTATATTTTGGGTTTTGTCATATGTTGTTTGTCTGTAACTTGCTGTTAGTGCTGCCTATCTTGGCCATGATACTCTTGAAGATGAGGCTTGATGAGGCTTTTTGGTTAAAGTTGTAGTCAAGATCAAATGAAGGAACATGTGATTCACGCTGGCATTAATGTGTTAAGTTTCAAGACAGAGGCTATAATTTTCAAACCATCTACCATACCTGGGGGTTGGAACATAAATCAGAAGGGTCATGAAATGATTAACAGCATAGGAGAGCAGGGGAAAAAAATGCTACAAAAATTTTATAAATATATATATATATATATATTTAAACATGGCCCTACTCTCTGCTCTTTTTTTGTGAAATACTGGATAATTTTATATCTTGTTGAAGAGAATCTGGGGGGGAACAAAAAACTTACACATCTCCATTTTTGATTTTCACTTCTTATTTGTTCATTTGTCTATGTTGTCTTGGAACTTCTGTGCCTCTCCAAAAAAATATCTCTTTCCAAATGGTTAAATTTGAATTATGTATTTCTAATCTCAGTGGGAAATACCTGTTCCAGATGAAGGAACAGTAAAAAATGTATTACCTGAGTGTGTGTGGATTTCAGTGCCAAACGTGCGATGGTACACAAGAAGATGAGAAGCCCTGACACACACACAGAGGAAATGACCAGTAAGCCCTCAACACCGACAAGCTGTTCCTAAAGCAAAACAAAGTGAGAAAGGGAGTTATTCATACAGTGTGAAAATGCCCATGCCATCTATTTAGTCAAAAAATATATGCTGTATATGCTGTAACTCACCAATCTGTTGTAGGCCCATTTCTCCTCCATTGAGTACCCTGCGATGTGACTAATGAAGCTATAATGGGCAAAACAGTGTGCCCTGTAGCAAATAGAGACTACTATTCCCAAGAGGGAAACCACATACATGGCCAAACACACAGTCACCTGGGAAAGAAGAGTTCGACAAGGGTAAGTAGGTCAACCAGAGAGAAAGACCGCGGGTGACTAAGTAAAATGAAACTACAACTAAAACATAAAATCACAGAAATGCCTACCATTTTCTTGGATGGATGTATCTCAGTGTAGATGGACAGGATGCCACAGACAAGAAACTTAAAAAAACAACAAAAGAAAGATTGTCCCATCTTTTTTTTTTCTGTCATCCACTCAAACTGTATTTTGATAACTGCATGTGACTTAACCAGCTTTTTCTCATGTCATGTTAAGCACCATGGCAGCCATAGCAGAAAAAAAAAAAACTACCAAAGCTCCTCTGTACTGTAGTGGAAAGTTTAAAGTAATTTAATAAATATTGAATAAAAACCACAGTCCACAATTATGAATTTTAAAGTTGTTGGATTTGATTTTGTTCCCCTTGGACAAACTATCTCAGTTAAATTTCTTGCCAAAAGTTAGACAAGAAGATCGATACCACTCTCATGTCTGTATGTAACATATGAAGCCTCCACCAGCAGCCGTTTAGCTTAGCTTAGCATTACGACTGGGAAACAGGGGGAAACAGCTAGTCTGGCTCTGTCCAAAGGTAATAAAATCCACCCAACAGCACCTCTAAGGCTCACTTGTTAAAACCTTTCATCTTATTTGTTTAATCACACAAAAAAACATTAAGTGTAAAAATAACACATTGCAGTTTTAAGGATAGTTATGTGTTGGACTGTTTCTTGGCAGGAAGCAATGACTAAATAAAGTTTTGTCATCGTCGTGAGGTTTCCAAGCAACCAACAGAGATAGGGATCAAACAAAGAGATGTAACGTGTTAACTAGTGAGATTTAGAGGTGCTGGTTTGGCAGATTTTGTTGCCTTTGTACAGAGCCAGGCTAAATGTTTCTAGTCTTACTGCTAAGCTAAGCTAACTGGCTGCTGGTTACTGCTCCATATTTATTGCTCCATAAAGACATGAGAGTGGTATCAATCTCCTCAAAATTCCCCAAAATATCAAACCATTCAATTAAATTTTGTTTTCAGGGAATCTAAGGTGCCCCCCCACCGTACATTGTAACTTTTCACTAGTGAACATACAACCAATCAAGTACAATATTTCTCCGTTTTCACCATGTCATTGCTAATCATCCAAATGTTATGTACCAGAAATCCCTGCCAGAAGGGGATGTAGATTCCAGAGGAGTTTAACAAACTTTCACTGGCCAGCTGAAATCCCATCATGAGCTCTGTACAGCCAAAGATCAAAATGACAATCTGGGAACGAGAAGAGGAAGGATTCATGACAGCACCAACAGTTGAATGACATTCTGGCTGCATTGTTTTATGAGTTACCCCAAGGCTTCTGGGCTCTTTCTGGACAAAGCGATGCAGAGGCTTGCTGGACATCAGCACCCTGGGGTCTGCCTCCTGAGTCCCATCTCGCCCTGTTCTCTTCCTAGTTGTTGGCTCAGCACCCTCCATTGTCAGTCAACTATGTGTTGTGTTTGGCAGTGAGAGGAGAGAACAAGAATTAATCAAACCAGAGGAATACTCTCTCCTTGAGTCTACTATAGATTAAAAGAGACAGAATAGTTGTGGTGATGCATAATTTCTCCAGATACCTGCTGTATGCAAAACGTAGTTTAAAAGAATGCTGGGATATATACAAAAACATGAAGTGACCCACCTTGTTTTAGTTTTGCAAGCAGAGAAGTGTGTGAAAGATACAGGGGAAGAGAATGTTGTGGGTGGAAAGAGGAAGTGAGGAAATTTTTCCCTCTTTTTTTCGTTAAGGGGAGGAGCTGAATACTTGGTTTGGAATTTGCAGAATTAGGCTGTTCGATGGGACAGTGTCCACTCAGTCACTAAACCCAAATTAAATCCTGCAGAGATCTGCGTGGAAGCCTAGGGATAGGAGGAGTGTTTTGATGTCAAATGGTAATATCAAAACTGTTGAATTGGGCTCGAAATAATCTCTGCTAAAATCAATTGATGACCTGTAGGTAAAGAAGACTTGAAATTTACTATATCTTAAATTGAACTGATCACAAAATCAAACTTTTGACATCATATAAGCAAAACTGCCTTCCTGCCATGAAGCTACTTCTATTGATCATGTGCTTAATGAGGAAAGTCAAAAACATTAACTCAGTAAACCACAAATCACAAACTTTTCCTAGTTTAACAAAGTTAACCTCATTTTCACACAGTTCTTGGTTTATCTTATTACTGTTTTTGATTAAATGTTTACTTACTGTATGTAAAAAATGTGACAAGTACATTTGAACAATGAATTTTGAAATTCTGCAGTCATCAGATTAGTATAGTAATTAATCTGCTAATCCTTTTCTAAATACATTTCTTATGATTTAGATGACATCTGTAGTTTATTAGATGGTGTTGATGATGTATGTGGAGAGGATGAAGGAGACTCCGCTGACACCGTCTTGATTGCATGTGAAGGTTTATCACAAAGAAGTACTGCGTCAAGTCAAGCATCTGCAGATCTACTTGTGAGAGATTGTGAAGCCGATGAACCACTCTGAAAATCAGCATTCGTCACTGACTCTTAATTAAGGCAATTGTTTTCCTAAAAACTGTCACTTACGTATAGTTTCAATCACAAAGCATAAACTTTCTTTTCCAAACTGAGGCACCCTCTGAGGACCTTTGACCTAGGGCCTCTATATAGACACATCTCTACATATATAAACATACACCTCACATTATTTAAACTTCGAGCTTGTGTCGTGGTCCTGTCTGATGCACGGTTTGGCCTTGGCTCAGCTTTTCCAGCGTCCCGGTGCCAGGTCCCCGGGCAGGAGGGGCTCAGGCACGATTCAGAGCATCAGAGCTTTTAATAGTCCTCTGTGGGAGCTAGTGGCTTTTTCTTTCTTTCTTTCTTCCCAATCAAGTCAAATCAGCAATGAAACATAAATATTCAGATGACGCTGTTTGATCTGTAGTGCATCCATAAATCAGCTAATTCATGACACTGAGCTTTCAATACCAGGACAACTAGATACTAGTCAAATCAGTGGACAAACCATAAGAAGTCATTACTGTTTAATTGAATTTAAAGCTGGAACATTGTTGTTCAATTACAAACAAAAGGAGTTTGCCCCTTTCTCCATTTGCTCTCAACATGTCAGCTTTGTACTGTCATAATATGTATGTGCTGTTTTTACATCCTGATCTCTGCTGCACCCAATAGTCCAAAGAATCAAGTCTTGCACCAGTTGAGTGGACCTTTTACTTGAAACCATTAGCAGTAGCTATAAATATTGTTTGAAATGAGATGGGTGCATAATATCGGACAGACTGGCAGCCTTGTCATCCCAAAAGAGCCTTTCATTTGTCAGGTTGTTCACCATGAGGTACGCTGTGTTAAAGGCGACCCCAGGCACACAATCTCCACATTTCACCAGGACCATTTTCCTTTTCCAGTAGAAATTCAGCAGTAACACAGTAACAGTTGATATGATTGGCTTTCAACTGTCAAACAGTGACACTGGACACCAGTTTAAGTTGGTGTGATTGCCTTAAACCAGACTTCAAAAAATACAAATATTTTTGTTAAGCTTGGTTTCCTGTTTTCTTCCTTCTTCTTTGATTCTTTTTTCTTTCTTTCTGAAAACTTTCCACCAAAGTTTCCTTCAAAATACAACCTTACAATGTGCTGGGCTAAATTAAAGACTGATTGTTACTCATACTACTGTCATCCAATACTGTTTGTAGAAGGAATAAACTGCTATATTTCCTACATTGAACATCTCAGTCATACTACAGTAGCAGGTATCTTTAATGTATCCACAATGTCTAATTTTGCCTAATTTTATCCTTGACAGATTACATATTCAAAATGGCGCCATAAAGGATTTAACGGAACTTAACTTGACCCTCTGTGCATTTTCTACACATTGGTGAGCTCGTCCATGTACAATGTGACAATGTTTTATCATTAATAATGAAATTGAACATACCCATTGGGCATACCAGGACAAATCCCCGTTGGCCACCGGATCAGTGGGCCGGTGGACCGTCAGAAAATCCATTAAGTTCTTACTGGTTTTTGTGAAGCTGATGTTTATTAATTCATTTGATGAATGTACAATGGCATTGCATTATTGGCTCAAAACACATGATACTTTAATTTTTCGTCACCATGATTCTAGATATTTACAGTGAGTTTTCATATTAATCAGACCTCTACAGTTGTACATAGAGTAGGTATTTTCCTGTCAGAGGAGAGACCTCAAAATGGAAGAATTAAAAAAATAATCATTCTTCAGTCTCTCAAGCCATGGTGGCACAAAATAAAAGGGAAAATAAATAACATGTCAGACCTTATCTGAATATAAATACAATTTTATGTAAAGGTTTGTGAATGAGTGTAAGACTAGAGTTATTAAAAAACATTTCGTCTCTACAGTTTTGAAAATATCAACACTGATAGCAAATGGTAAACACATCATATTTAAAGTTATCAAAAAACTGACTTAAGATTTAAAAACAGAATCTGTCTGTCATTATACAAAAGTCAAAATGTTGCCAAGTTGTCCTGTATTCTCAGGTGTGTCCTCATGGTATCTGTGTTTGGTGACACACTGTACCCAGTAGGTATGATCTTGATGCCTTCCTGTTAGCTCAGCAACATGGGATGTTGTCCACCTGTAGTACAACAGAGCAGATGAGTCATTCTTGAATTCTGAAATTGTACAAATTGTAACAAACAGAACAACTGGTATAAAAGGTTTTTACTGTGCAGTGTGATGAGTATGACAGTAGGTGGTGCTCCAGGAGGTATGCTGCTCTTCGTCTCATCTCTCCTTCACTGTTGTACTGAATGGCTTCTAACAGTGAAACTCCACCTTGCCTCACAAACTCGTCCGCCACCTAAAAAGGAAAGACCAACAACCATCTAAGAGATATTACTGGGAAAAGATGTTACAAATACAGTTGCTAAGTACAAGCTAATATTTCTTTTTTGGTTATCTCTACTGAGCAGCATCATTGCATCAGTTGTTTCAGTACTTTATGTAGTGTTGCTTACCTGTTGCCTGCTAACTACCAGCATGAAGAGGACCTCCAGACTCAGGGTCACCATTTCGTGGTCGGCCATTTTAAGTGTGGCACAGAGTGTAGACAGCAATCCAAGCTGGGCCAGCTGGACACAGAACTCCTTTTTCTTGTGGGCAATATTTGCTAGAACCCTTAGGATCTGACAAGAAGGCATAGGCCAGTGAGATGGAAGAGTAACATTGTAGGGGTTTGTGTAAGAAATACAGGGCTCAATTACAAAGTCAATCAAAGTATAGTAGTGAAGTATACTACAAATAGTAATAATATCAAAGTTTGGCTTTAGCTTGCACTGACCATTGTATTGATGCCTTGAGAGAAAGGCAGAAGCTGGATCAGTCCAGGGACCAAGTTGAAAGTCAGCAGAGCTGAGCAGAAATCACTGGAGTGAGCTGGAACAGCGAGGGATCGGAAAGGCATTGGAACAAATCGCATTACATACAATCCCTCCTAATCAATACATCAATCCTCAGCTGGGTAGAGAAGGAAACTTGCCCCGCAAATTCATATGGCCATGAGAGATGTTCCTTTGCAAGACAGAAATTTTCATCAACAAATGAATCATAATAAATTTATCACCAAACATAGTCAAGACGACATTAGTTTTAAAAAAGAAAAAAATTACAAACTACACAACTATGGCAAATCAGCAATATGTCGATCCCATATAAAGACAAAGACCTGATGATCTGTTACAGGTACAGGTACTGACAACAGTAACAGTGAGACTGGAAACACTTTGGATCAAGTGTTCTGAACTATACTGACACGTTTGGATTTTTTAGATGTGTGTGTAGCACAAAAGACTATTTAACAACCAAAACTCAACAAAATTCAACAGTTATTTAGCTTTGTTGCACAATTGCAAATAAACCTGTCTCAAAAAAAATTTCAACCCAAACTACATTTCAAAAAACTTGTCTGAGTGATGCATCAACAATGATCAGATGTACAATATTACTTTCGTGAATTATGCCTTGATAAGATCTGCTAGTATGAGCTGTCCCAGAGGTGACTGTAACAGACCGGTCTAACCTGTGAGGTTGTTGAGGACCCAGGCACTCTCCCTGGCCAAGGCTGGCTGGGTGTGTAGGTAGGCCTGAAGAAGTGCACATAGAGCAACCACAAGTCGAACGTCACCCACTTGAGCGCTCAGGCTGTCCACTGGGCAGACGGACAGGAGGTTTCCCACGCATCGCAGCAGAGGACAGACAAACTAAAGAGGGATAACACATGAAAAATCTTTAGGTTCCACATCAGCTAAAAGACCATGCTGGTTATTTTGCACATTTTTATCTAAATATTACAAATGATGTATACCACAGATTTTTTTTTCGTGCCTTTCAATATAAAAATCAACTACTAAATTCTTAAAAATTCCTTGAGATAGGTAATACTAATTTCACTAATACCTTAGTGAAATAATGTAGTTCCACGCAGATACTCTTCTCATTATTGCATTCAAGTGCTTGTGGGAAATACAAACAGCTGAACAACAACAACAACATGAGTAATGCAGGAAACTACAAAATAAAACTAAAAACTTCCAATTTTCGGTCATTGGTTCTTGGGTTGAAATTTTTTTTTAACAAAATAGCTGGTGAATATATGCTTTTCAGCAGCCAGTCTCAAATCATGAGTGATGCCACGGCATTAACACAAAAAGTATGCATAATCTTGACTTTTTTAAAAATAAGTAAGTTCACTGTGATGGGTTACCTGCCTCAAGCAAGTTTCAAGTGTCTGCAAACTGATTTTCATACCATCCATGAACATAACCTAAAATAAAAGAGTGCTTGGTAGGAAATAAATATGAAAACTCAAGGTATACTTTGGAAAATGGTCAGCTGTGACAAAAAGCACTGATACAAGTGATTTGTTTCAACTAAATAAACATAACTGAACAAACAAACAACAAAACAAGAGTGTTATAAAGCAAATACCATAATAAATACTGTATTTTATCCATTAATTTACTTACCAGCTCCATTCCTTCTTCGTTTCCTTTAGCAACAGCACCACCTAGTGACACTAATAGAGAACTGCACTTCAACAGGGTCCCACAATGCAACAGCTCTCTTTTATCCTCAATGCTTCAAGTAAGATAAGGACAAAAGGGGGACAGATCATCATTATTATGATCAGTAAAATTACACTGTTTGTTAAGTAATTACATATAACAGTGTAGTCTGTAAATATAACAGACTGTTCACGCTGAGAATGTCCCACGGCTCTCACCTGCATGCAAGGTAGTGCAGACACCACGCACACTCAATAGCAGGTGCCAGGCCAAACTTCGGGTCAGGAGTCAGGACTGATAACAAGTGTGAAGGTAAACTAGAGGCCAGGACCATCCTGCAGACAGAGAGGAAGCTCATTACACAACTGAGGGCAGTGTGTAATGTAAGTAACACCTTACAAAAGAATTGATTTCAACATTTTTTTAAAGAGACCAGTAATATAGAGAATCCAGAGATGAACTGACGTGCAATTAAAATGCTTACGGGATTATTTTCTCTGCTGCATCTCTGGCCTGTAGAAGCTGAGAGAGGGTAAACCCCACAGCTTCCACCACTGCTAGATTATGTCTCTGGTTCTGGACACACACAGAAACATCAGGACAGGCATGTTAACATTATTAAATTTAACTTTGTGTGGCATCAGTTCAGAGCTATATGAGTAACCAGAAATTGATTCAGCTTCTTTGCAAAACTTCTACGGATTATTTGATAAACATTTATTGACATATCAGCAAAGACAGCGAAGATAATGGTGTGACTCCTCTATTAAAGCTGATGTTGAAGACCAGTGAATCTTCTTTGGTTACCTCTATACAGTTCGCCAGAGCTGGTATGATTCCCTGAGCCAGGAGTTTTTCTTTTATAACATCAGTGTCTGGGCATAAATTGCCCAGCGTGTAGAGACACAGCTCCTGTGTACACATGAACATACACAGAAAGTAAAATAATATGTACAATTAGTTAATAATAATTACACACTGCCTGGTATGAATAGGTACTAACAGTGAACTTGGTGCTCTGGCCAGACAGGTAGGTGAGCAGGTAAGGGGTGGCAGGCAGAAAGGCTGGGGCTACATTGGTGTGGTGAGAGTGAGACAGCTCATGAAGACACCGAACAGCCTGCAGACGGCACTGAGCATTAGAGCCAGTGAGGAGACCCACCAGCAGATGCATACTATTCTCCTGCCTAGAGGGAAGACAGATTCCCAGACAGACATGACACATGACAGAGATACCAATAGCGACAGCATCCTTTAAACTCGATACCAACATACTTGATGAAGGTGAGCTGTGCTGATGGGTCGCGGAGGGCTTTACTCAGAGCTTTCAGGTGGGCCTCCCTCTCAGGCCCGCTGTGTTGAAGTTTATGGAACAAACTGACCACGTCCTGGAAAAAATTAGAAACAGGTTCAAATCTCAAGATCCTTCATTTATTGAACTTGCCAACAAATTATTTTTCATAACGTCTGTCACTCACCTGCTCTCCTGAGGTAGTGTCCAGGGTGACCTCCGGCTGCTCCTCATCTTCATTCAGCAGGAGTCTCTTGCTCACAAGCTGTCTGTCTCTGCGGGCCTGTCTCAGTGCTATAGCAATAAACACAAACAAATACCACACATTACTCTCTGCTTTAGTCATATCAAAGCAGCCAATCCTACTTAGTTGTTCAGTGTAAAGATGCCCTACAAGCCATCAATCTGTCAAGTTCTGAGACAAATCTGCTCTGTGGACCATTATCATTTACTATAAGAATGTCACAGTAGCTGGAGGATGTATCAGTGTAGTGTTGAAAACATTACCAGATATCAACTTATATTTTGTTGTCTTCTGGTCTATTGTTATATAATGTGTTGTCTTGTTATTATATTATATCTTTTTGAGATTATATATAATATATATATATATATATATATAAAATATATATATATAAAATATATATATATATATATAAAATATATATATATATATATATATATATATATACACACACACACACACACACACACACATACATACATACATACACACATACACACACACACACATTTTCAGCAAACCATTATATGTTCACTACATTACTAGTTTTATACATTTTTTCGATTTTTTTAGCTATAGTCTCTAGCGCCATCCCCAAGTTATATTAAATACTGACACTGGCTTAGCCAAAATGTAACATGTTTGATATCTCTGAGCTGAATTAAGTCACGTCCCCCAGATTTAGGTTAATATGCTTGCTAATAGACTGACTGAAATCTTTATCTAGCCGGCAATAGGTAATAAGTCTTTTACATGGGTGCCCCCCTTGTATGGGGTTCACAAAACATGGCAACAGGTGTGGCTGCTTGAAGAGGGCTACCGGGCACAGGCCCAGGGGTCCAAGGTATCATGGGTTTCTTGTTCGTGAGTATATCGAAACAACTACAAAAATGACTGGATAACAAAGCAGATAGGCAGCAAAAAGATATAAAACAACCCCAAAGTGAAGTAAAACTACGTTGAGAAGCAACACATCCTCAAATAGATGCAAAACGTCCACAGAGGGATGCAAAACGATTACAAAAATACAATACATTTACAACGGAACGCAAAACAACCACAGAGAGACACAAAAGACCACGAAGAAACAGAGCAAACGTACACAGACACAAAACAACCACAAATAGAAGAAAAACGACCACCAGAAGCATAGATACACATAACAGCCAGAGAGAGATACAAAACAACTAGAAAGAGACACAGAAGCGGCATACAATGACGACGAAGAGACTCAAGAGGCACAAAATGATCACAAAACCACTAGGCAACGTCCGTTTTGTGTCTCTTTCAGTCTGGGGTCTTGCTCTAGTGTATAAGGGTTAGTGTGTCTTCTACATGTCTGCGCCCAAGGGCCCGTTGTCTTGTAATCCGTCCATGATGAAGATGTAACTAACAAGTAACTTGACAGCTAGTTAGCTAACCGTAGCCTTGGGGCTTTAACAAACGATAACTTCTCAGCGTAGTGGCTTGGTTAAGTCAAATGTTTTAGCGCTACCTGACTTTTATATTATGATACAGCGTTCGTTTATAGAAGAACAACTTTGCCTCAAGCTTAGCTGTTTGGTGAGCATTCAAAGTGGCTGTTGCCTGTAAACGACCTTAACTGTCTAAGCCTCTTTTCTCTCATAATAACGGGTTAACGTTTTTGCTAACGTTACCCCACGTTACGCTTACTGACGTTAGCCGGTAAGTTAAATACACACAAAACGCTCCAAACACACACTCCATACTTTCCCATCAGACCAGACTCACCCTTTTCGTGCTCCCGCCTCTTTAACCTGAGCTCCTCCAAGCTGTCGCCTTGTCGGCCGGCTTTGTGTCGAACTTTATTTAGCCTCCACATTTGACTCTTCTGGGGCCCGTAAGTCACTTGAGTTAAACTCGTTTCTTGACTTATTTCATGGTGGAAGATGTCAGTGTGGCTGTGGTACCAAACCGTGGATGTTATATTATTCTTCTTCTTCTGTGTCTGGTCCGACCTCCTTCGGCTGCTGGGGCGCCATCTAGCGGATACTTATGGAAGACACTCTTTAAGTATAGTACTGTATGAATCCGTGCCTTTCTTATTCTGTTCACAATAACAAGACTTCAGCTAGAGGATTAAAAAACTATAGCGTTTATTTTGCACAATGTGCAGTGCATATGTAAAAGCTTTATCAAACAAATTTTTGTTTAAAAAACATGCTTTTCACAAACATTGAACAGTCAACCAATACCAAAATAGGCTATTTAAACAATTTCCAAATAACTTTTAAAAATAACTCCACAAAAACTTTTTTCTTTTGTGTCAATTACAAGACAGCTGGACTAATAGTAAACATATACAGTTTAATTTCATTATAATATCTGAATCACTATAAAAATATCTGAGATGTGGTTAGTGATTCAGAGAACCAGGATAATTTAGTTTACAGTATCATGGGAGAAAATTCCCCAGACTGAAGGAGAATGAGCTCAAAAGAGACAGATCTCCGTTCAGTCAGTGACTGAATTTCACAATTATCCTGAGAGGGATCATCCATTCCTTGTCAGTTACTACCCTTTTTACATATTCATGCCATAAAAATGACAATTACCGTACAAACCATTGCGAAAAAAAGACAGTTGTGGCACAGTATGCCACATTCAGCATGGTAAAACACATAAAACATATAAAAAAGATAAAAATGTAAAAATGTACCAAAATTAAAAAAAAAAAAAAAAAAAAAAAAAAATCAGTCCATCTTTACAGTTTTAAGCAATCCTTCTAACCATTAAATATGATTAGAAATAGGGTGGAGGGGATGTGTTGACTTCATCCTTTGGTTCTGCACCAATGAAGAATCAAACATCTTCAGGACTCTGTGCTCTTGGAGGATTTCTTTTTCTATGAAGAATTACAGAAAATGAGTTAAATAAGTGATCTGAGGAATCATCCTCTGGCACTGAAACTGATCACACCTTTTTCTGTTCTGACAGTTCATTTTTTTCCAGCAATGACATCAATCTGTGACATATCAAACTGGTATAGAGTATGGGCCTGTGATACCTTTTGTGGGTGTCGCTGGAGGATGTTTGTGTTGCTGTGGCATCTTGGACAGAAACTGCAGGCGTTTCTGGAACTTCAGCCGATTTCAACTTGCTTTTCTCTGAGAGAATGACATATGAAAAGGTGAACGCAAACTTACAAAAATAGAAAAATGTTTTGTCACAATTGGTGTGATTTATCTACTTACTGTTCTTCTTCTCTGTTGGAGGACTTGGTGTCTCAGGGTCGGGAGGAGGTAGTGGCTCTGTGTCATCTGAATTATTTTTCGATGATGAGTTCTTTTTCTTTTTCTTCTTCACTTCAGTAGTCTGCTCTGGCTTTTCCTCTCTTTCACAGCTCTCTGTTTTCTTTGTCGTTATATTTTCTTCAACAATCTGTTCCAAAATCGTCTCATTATGATCAGCCTTGTCCTTTTTTTCCTTTTTCTTTTCTTCAACTATCTGCTCTGGATTTTCTTCATCAGGGTTTTCCTTTTTCTTCTTCTTCGCTTTCTTTTCTTTAACTATTTCATCTGATTTTTCCTCGCTATTACCTGTCTCCCTTTTTTTCTTCTTTGCTGTCTTTTCGTCAGCTATGTGCTCTGTATATTCTTTGTCTTCTTTAACTTTTTTCTCTGATGTTTCCTCACTTTCCACTGCCTTTTTCTTCTTTGCTTTCTTTTTTTCACCTAACTGCTCTGTATTTTGTTTTACTTCTTCAGATACCTGCTCTGGAATTTCCTCACTATCAGCTGTCTTTTTCTTCTTCTTTACTTTATTTTCTTCAGCTGTCTGCTCTGAAGTGTCCTCACAATCAGGTTTCTCCTTTTTCTTCTTCTTGGCTTTCTTTTCTTTTACTACTGGCTCTGAAATTTCCTCATTATCAGCATCCTCATTTTCGTTTTTCTCTATCACAGGTTTATCAACACACTCTTGCTCTGTGACTTCATTTTTTTTCTTCTTCTCTTCTTTACTCTCTTTTTCTTGTCCATCCTCACCAGTCTCAATTGCATCCCCTTCCACCTTGTCTTCAGTCATCTCCTTTTTCTTCTTCTTCTTCTTCTTGGGCTCGAACATTGTCTCATCATTTTTTTCGTCACCAGAAGTCATGACTTTCCTTTTCTCTTTCACTGGTGTCTGTTTTGGAGGAGAGAGTGTGGATGTAGCTGGACTGTCTTCTACAGCGTTGAAGTTTTGTTCTTGGCTCGGGGTGGCAGAGGAAGTCGCAGGTACAGTCTTTTTTGGACTGCTCTTCTTGTGTTTACTCTTCTTTGTTGGTGTCTCTGTTGTAGCTTTCTCCTCCACCTTTTCATTCTTTCCATCTGACCCGTTATTCAGTTGAATGGGAGTGTCAGTTTTTGCAGGGGGCTTAGCCCGGGGTTTTCTGACTCTCTTTTTCTTGGGCTGTGGTGTAGAGGAGTCCAAAGCGTTGATGGTGTCCATCTTGGCTATGTCAGCCTCTGTGGATAGAGTAAACAAGGTGAAGACATGAACAAACATGGCTATGTGGCACAAATGTTTAAAAGAAAACATCAATGGCATCCAGAAAGCTACTGTACACAGCTCTGTTTGTATGAAATCACAGTTTTCCTTGGTGAGGTTATTCAGTTCATGGGTGGTGCTGTCCTGTCTGGTGGTTTTCTCCCTTTGAGTGAGAGGACCTAACTCTCCCTGTCTTTTCAACTCCCACCATTTCCTGCATTTTCCACACCTCTCAACTCCCTCCACCCTCCATTCTGTCTCTTTCCAATAGGAACACCTCCCAAAAAACACACCACTCAATTTTCCTCATACCTGGAATAACAATCTAACTATTGAAATTGTTTCAGTGCTCAGTCTTTGGAAACAGTAACTGTAGCTTCACTGCTGTATTTTGGCAAGAATAAATTCTTAATTACCTTCAAAAAGCCCTTTATAACCCCAGTGTATGGATTTGTTGCGCTCTTTGAATTTCTAGGATTCTCCTTATCACCTCATCCTTTATGTACTCGCAAATGAATGATGTGCTCAATGATTTCCTTCTCACACGCACGCACACCCACACCCACACCCACACGCACACACACACACACACACACACACACACACACACACACACACACACACACACACACACACACACACCTGTCAATTGCAGGACCAGTTTCTTCCATTTCTCTACATCCAGACTGCTTTCAGAGTCTGAATCATCTCCACCAGCAGCCTCAACGTTGTCCTTTGTTTGGGTCTTTGATTTCTTCACCTTGATGACATTTTCTGCAGATTTCCCTTCATTTTTTTTCCTTTTTGCTGGCACAGACTTTAAAATAAAAGAGAATAACAAACAGCCCGCTTAGTAAACTTTAGGAACCAATACAATAAAAAAATGAAAATAAAATAAAAGCTCACCTTCTTTTTTTTGTGTGTGTCTTTTTTTGTGTCTCTGTTTTTTTCAACTGTAGAGGTGGTGCTGCCTTTTTTCCTGGGAATTTTGACTTTTGGAGTGGTGGCATCAGCCTTAGTCTTGGCAGCCTTTGGTTTAATAAGCACCACATAAATGCAAATAAAGATTATTAGTATTTTGAAAGATGACAAGGACAGAATAAAGCATCAAAACAGTAATAAAAAGGTTAACATGATCATGAGACGGACCTTAGCTGAGGCTTGATCTTTGCCTTCTATGCCCTTTTTTCTCTTTTTATCTTTCTTGGATGAGGAAAGAGCCTCGAGTTGGACGTCAGCTTGGGTCTTCATAGCATCTTCTACATGCTCGGATGAGTTTTTGCTAGATTTGACATTCTTGGCTGTTGGTGTTGATTTCTGTTGCTTCACTGGTGTCAGTTTTGATACTGATGTCTGTAGGTATGAATAAAAATCAAAATCATGAAGGAAAAGCTGTCCATTTTTAAATATGCCATAAAAGGAAATGAAGTGGATGCTGGAGGTATGAACACTGGCTTATCAGAACCGGAGTATTCTTTTCATTCTCTGATATGTCAGTGGTTTCACTGGACTCTCCAGGCGTGACTTGGCTCACTGGTTTCTTTTTGTGTGGAGATGCTGCTGCCACTGGTTTCACTGGGGTTCTGGGTGCTGACTTTTTACCGAGAGCTGAGGGAGTCTGAAAAATCAAGATAAAGGACTGTTGATAAGATAAACCATTCACGGCGATCAGAGGCAGTGATATTTAGGTTTTGTTCTTCATATCACCTGTGATACGAACTGACTGAGCTCCTCGCTGTCTGAGCTGCCGTCATCCTCAGCTTGAGTCTGATTGAAGGTGGTTGGACTTTGGATTTTTGTAGCTGGCACAGGTTTGGGTACGGGAGTCAGATGAAAACAGAGAAAGAAAACTCATATGATGCCTTTTCAAATATATAATATCATGCTGAAAGAGCTCTATAAGGATCAACAGAGGCATATCTGCAGTAGCTCTGCACAGAATCCTTTAAGTTTCATATAACTAATGAATACAAGTAGGGATGGGCCCTGCATAATATAGAATTTAAATCCCTTAATTTTGGAGCAAAGTTGGACCATGTGGGGAAGAAAAACATATCTGAAAGTTTTTAAAACATCTTTTAGTTTTTAAAAAGGAAAAACACAAGTCAATACATAACAAGTTGGCTGCAAATGAGAACGAGAGCAGGACAAGCCCGACAAGACTGAAGACTGCGTAGAGGTATCCTGGTTCCAGACCCCTGAAACGTTGTTGCCCACTCTCTATTCAATGATTCAAAAATTGAAATGGTAATTTAGTCTGATTATTAGGCCACACACAAATAGTCCAGCCTTGAAATTAACTGAACTTTCAATGCTGCACATTTAAAGTCAGTTCTGGGGAAAAGAAGGAGTCCTACCTTTAGCCGGAGTCCTTCCATGTTCTTTAGAATTAGAGCACTTGGCTGAGTCACTGTCGGGGCTAAAAACAATACTTAGTATACTGTAAATCTCATTAACGCTAATATACATTGATTTTCTGAAAAGAAGGAGTGAGAAATCGTACTCACTTTAACCATGAACTGTAGATCTCCAGTAATGATGCAGATATTTTTGTCAGCCCCTGAGGAAACAAAAAAAATCTGTTAAAAATCAGATGAATCTGATATCAGATTCATAGATGTTTTTCTCTGGAGACATTTTGATTTGTCGTGGCAGGAGAAGCACAGATGAAACGAATCGCAGTAGTGTGGTCTCCATTCCAGCAATTATTGTGATGCAATGCAGACATAACTAATGAATCGGTTACACCTT